>NC_069506.1:236909859-237209859 GCF_027579735.1 Bombina bombina
GAAATGATTATTTGGGTGTTGTTTCATCTAATGCCACTAGATGGAGAGAAAGTACAATGATGTCTTACATATGCTTCATTATGTTTAGGTCATTTTTGACTGTTGCCGTTAGGTTGCATTTTAAAATAGTTGTTACTAATTTACAAGAAATAAAACACTTGTTAACTTCATTTGTTTTTTATCCAAATCTGTGCACTATAAGCAAAGAATTACAGATTTTATTTGTAAGGTATTACATGAAATGAGTGGTTCAAAATATTGCCTATAAAACAGTACTACAACGTATGTTTAATGTTTCAAGCTTATTATAGTACTGATCTGTCTGCTATTCATTCCTTATGTGTTTTGCTATGGATAATAATGGAATATTAAAGTATTTTTTTATATGTTGCATCAAAAAGAGAGTATTTTAAAAAGTATTTTAATTTTTATTGTAAAAACAAATACTGTGTTGTAAAAAAACTTTTTTGATCTCATGCATATTGGGTGTGTCAGACTCCACCAATAGAAATGCAGGAGTTACCATTGCCAGCTGGTAAGATTCTATCTCATGAACCAGTTGTATAAATATGCACCTTAAAATCAAAACAAATAATTTTAACTCCTTCAGTGGCAGAAGTCAGATAACTCTGCTGCTGGAAGGTGAACAGAAATTCAGGATTGTGCTATGCATCCACTTGGACTTAAAGGAACCTTAAACACTTTGAGATGGTAATATATAATGATGAATCGTATATAAAAAAACCAACTCTGTAATATACTTTCATTATTTATTTTGCCCCCTTTTACTGCAATTCCATTCTAAAATTGTGAGCGTTTCAGTTCCTCTTAGAAATGAAAGTGCCGGACACTGATATATTCCACACAGCCATTGGCTGCACACTCTAGTGACCTATTTATAACTGTCCCTAATTAGCCACAGTAGTCTAAGTTACAACATGGCAGCTCCCATTGTTTTATAGAGACTAAAACCTTACACGTATTTTATCAATATTTAAACAGCTAATGAAACTTTAAAAAATACATCTACATATTATTCTCAGACTAATATTTTCTTTGAATGAATCATTCTATCTAGCATTTATTTGGTGTTTAATGTCCCTTTAAGAGTGTAGATTTACATGTACAGAGGAAATCTGTACAATGTTGTTTTCATTATCTTTTATATTTTATGATGTATTTTTTTAAACTCCTTTTTGTGTAGCTTAAGATAATATGTAATACATCTGAAAGTAAAGATTTTTATAAAAGCACTAGTTTCTCAAAATATTCTAGTGCCATTTTATTTTTTACAATTCATAATTATAGGGGATATATTGACAAATTTGCTTGTACTATGTGCTCAAATTTATTTTTTCCTACGTGCTAAATAAAAAGATTTCGTTTACACGACCAAACTACCCCACAGACCTGAGTATACTGCTTCTAAAATTTCATACCATAAGCACAATATAAATCCAGAATAGATATCCATCCACATCCATAAAAATACCAACCAGGAATTGGTTTTAAAATGTATTGTTTCAAAGATTTTTTTCCTTACATGCTTTCTTAAAGTGATGGTAAACTTGAAGGGCCAGGTTACAAGTGGAGCATTATTTAACGCTCCCGCTCGAGCGGTAACTGTGATAGAAGTAAGCTTTTTGCTCATCGGTTTGAGCTCGTATATCAAGTTGAAAGTAAAATCTTTTTTGATATATACAGATATATATATATAGGAATGTCTATTTAAAAATACATAAAACATATTCTGCTATGTGTAGTTCATTGGAATGTGAAATATTTACAGTAAATACACAGTATAACACTTTATAAAAAATGAATATTGCATAAATATAATTTTACATGTTTTCAGCTACATAAAGGGACAATCTAGGCCAAAATAAACTTTCATGATTCAGATAGAGCATGTAATTTTAAACAATTTTCCAATTTACTTTTATCACCAATTTTGCTTTGTTCACTTGGTATTCTTAGATGAAAGCTAAACATAGGAGGTTCATATGCTAATTTCTAAGCCCTTGAAGGCCGCCTCTTCTCTCAGGGCATTTTGACAGTTTTTCACTACTACAGGGTGTTAGTTCATGTGTGTCATATAAATAACACTGTGCTCACGCAAGTGAAGTTCCAGGGAGCCATCACTGATTGGCTAAAATGCATGTCTTTCAAAAGACTAAAATAAGGGGGCAATTTGCAGAGGCTTAGATACAAGGTAATCACAGAGAAAAAAAAGTGTATTTATATAACTGTTTTGGTTATGCAAAACTAGGGAATGGGTAATAAAGAGATTATTTATCTTTTAGAACAATAAAAATTCTGGTGCAAACTGTCCCTTTAACTGCAAAGGGCTCCAATGCACTTATATATATTTCTATATGTGTGTACATATATGTTTATTTATTTATATGTGTATAGATGTCTGTAAATACATATATAATTCAATTGACTTCTTTTATCAACTTTACTTTCTTCTCATACACGGTTGTTACGTTGATAATATCTAGGCCATTGCTTTCCAAACTGTGTGTCGTGACACATTAGTGTGTAGGTGTGTCCCAGCTTCAGCACAAACTTTTTTTTAATTTTTTTTTATTTTATTTTGGTTTCTGACTTTCATCTTAAGCTATTGGCGCAGCTCAGCCGGAATTGAAACTATTCCAATTGTCGGCACACTGGCTCGTGAGTGACTGCTCATGTAGTCTCCTCAATTGGCTCATGACTGCACGTGCAGTCAGTGAGTGGGAAAGCAGTGTGTTTGCAGCGCGGGCAGTAGTCAGTTGGATTCGCAGAGCTCTGAGGGTGCAGCTTAAACGCTAAGCGGAAGTCAGAAGTCAAAGTGTTTTGTTTTTTTTGCAGACTCCCCAGCAGTCCACCTTTCCAAGGTTTAAGAGCAGCAGGTCTAAGATTGTGAGTGGTAGTTTTACTCTATGGGGACGATTTATTATCATGGCCCGAATGGGGCCAAATACATCTCTTTCAAGGCACGCAGGAAACAGGAGTTAAGAAGCAGTGGTCTTAAGACCACTGCTTCTTAACTCGTATGCCTCCTCTGAGGCGGCGGATATCAATCCGCCCGGCCTCATACGATTGGGTTGATTGACAAACCCTGCTAGCGGCCGATTGGCCGCAAATCTGCAGGGGGCGGCATTACACAAGCAGTTTACCAAATGGTCCAACTTCCACAAGCTTGTAAGAAGTACATGAAACATTTAAATAGTCATTGTTAGGGGTAAAAAATGGCCACCAAGCTCTGCACACCTATTGCATGTGCATTTCGATGTGTTAACACTAACCAATAACAATAGTTATACAGGAAACATTTCTTGTGTCTAACAGGGAATGCCACATTTAACAGTTTAAGGCAGTTTAAGCTTATTTGAAGATGATAGTTTATTTAAAGCTGTGTTCCATTTTAAAGGGACATGAACGCCAATATTTTTCTTTCATGATTCAGATAGAATATATAATTTTAAAGCAACTTTCCAATTTACTTCTGTTATTAATTTTGCTTCATTCTCTTTGGTATTCGTTGTCAAAGGCAGTGATGCACTACTGGGAGCTAGCTGAACATACTGGGTGAGCCAATGACAAAAGGCATGCATGTGCAGCTACCCGTCAGCAGCTAGCTCCCAGTAGTGCTTTGCTGCGCATGCTCTTGATATATGGATAGGAAGTGGAAGCTTAAAAATGCTTGATGATGTTAATGCGAGTGTCTTTATCTAATATTCCACCAAATATTCAGAAACAGTGTTCATCCCATCAACCTCATACATCCCATTAAAATGGTAAGTAGTTATTGGTGTCATTTAACTTTTTTTTTAATTCTTGCCCATGCATACTGTTACTTGTAAATACATTTCGCTATTATATAATTTATGTATGTGTGCCGTATCTCTTAAAACAGTTTAACCTCCTGTTTGCTACTACAACTGAATTACTGTGTCACGAAATAATGTAGGTTTAAAAAGTGTGTCACCAACATGAGAAGTTTGTAAAGCTCTGATCTAGAGTCAGCATGCATGTCTGGCATTAGTTTTATTGAATGATTTTGAACACTAGATGGCAGCAGTTTGCACAATTTATAACTGTTAAAGGGACAGTAAGCACCTTGAATTTTTTTATTTAAAATGTTTAGTTATTTGTAATGAAACAACTTTTTGATACATTTTCTTGTTTATTTTGGGTGTTTTTTTCCATGTAATTTAGCTCTGAAAATGAGCAATTTCCATTTCTCAGAACTTGTAACGCACCCTGCAGACTTCACAGGGCTAACCCTCCTACATCAGATACAAAATTACAAAACAATGTACTTTATACTAACTTTATGACAGCGGCTAGCCTTGTTGTCTGAGGACTAAAGCCCAGATTGGCTCCTCCAGATAAAGGAATTGGATGTAAAAAAATGTTTACAAATGTTAAGACTTGGCTGATATGTTATTCTATAACAACACAGCAACAATCTCTTCCAAATTCAAGGTGTTTACTCTCCCTTTTAAATCATTCTTGCAGTATTGCTGGTATGTAGTGCTTCAGACATGTGTACGCTCCTAAGCTTCCCTACCTGTTTTTCAAAAAGGGATACCTAGAAATCAAAGTAATGTTAAAATAGAAGTCACATTGAAACTCAGTTGTATGCTCTATCTGAATTATGAATGAAAAATGCAAGGTTTTATGTCCCTTTAATCTTCCTATCTCTCAATTTCCTTTTTATTCTATTTAATTTATATGTCTTTCCTATGGCATGGAGAGTCCACGAAACATTCTAATTACTAGTGGGATATTCACTCCTGGCCAGCAGGAGGAGGCAAAGAGCACCCCAGCAGAGCTGTTAAGTATCACTTCCCTTACCCATAACCCCCAGTCATTCTCTTTGCCTTGATCATGGGAGAATTGCAAAGCTGGTGTCTGAAGCTTTTAATCCTTTTAATGGGTACTTTTCCCTGCAAGCAAGGATTGGGGCTATGCTGTGTCCAAGTCAATCTTTTTAGTGAGAGTAATAGTGGCTATTAGCAGTTAGAAGACGGCGAGGTGGTCTTTGCTTAAACTTCTAACATTATTGCTACCCCTATCATAGAAAGCCAGAGTTGGTTACTCTGTTCTTTCTTTTCTATAGGTCCCTGGTAGATATGGTGCAGCTGCCACACCTCAGAAAACAGCTCCTGTCTGACAGAGCAGGATCCACAGGTAAGTACTCTCCCTTCTAGGTTTGAAGGTACCGGCACTATAGGGGTTAAATCCTTATGGAAAGTATTTCAATCTGTTTTAAGGCCACTGCTTTTATATGAAAAGAGGCATCATTTTTTATTGGGGTCTCAGAGATGGGAGATTGTGTGAAGTGTTTGACAGATGTTTGTTTTACTTTCTACTTGTTGCAATCACTTTTCAGCTCAGCTTATTGACCCAATCACTTTTGCTGTGCTGCTGTTGGTTTTCACGCCGTTTTTGTTTGGCGCAATTTTTTTTTAAAAGTTATTTTTTATTGCGGTCACATGACCGCTCCTCTGCACTTCCGGTTTCCGGCTTCTCTGTTCAGATCGGAGTTTGCTGCTGCGAGTGTGGAGGCTGCATTTTCTTCTATCTACAGTGGCAAGAGCTGAGGGTATTAAGTGCTTATTTATGTTTTATTGTTTCATATTAATAAACTTGGCATTTAATTTTTTTTTGTTAATTGTGAACTGATACCCAATTATGGACACTAATACTGAAGTTGAGTCATTTGAAAATGCTTATTGTGTTTTGAGGCTAAGATAATGCCTCCTGTACAGGTTTGCTCTTCATGTTTAAATAAAACTTTAAAGTTTAAAGATAAGTCTCTGGATAGTGTTATCCTAGCTACGCCTCAGCTTTCCCCTCAAGCTTCCCAATCTTCACATGCAGTGCCCTGCAGTTCCTCTCAACCTCATGGGGTTTTTTTTTTTAACCTGGGGATGTCGCTGTGCAGATTACTTCTGCTGTTTCTGCAGCTTTATCAGTTTTTAAAAAGATGTTTCTGGTTGCCGACTCTATTCGTGACTCGTGGCGCACGGTGCCCAAGATAGAGGGAGCTATCTCTACTCTGGCTAGTTGTTCTTTCAAGGATCCCGTGGATAAGAAGCATGAGGCTTTTTTGAAGAAGATGTACATTCATCAGGGATTACAGTGGCAACCTGTTGCTGCCCCCGCAACTGTAGCAATACTAGCATCTTATTGGTGCAATGATTTATCTAATCGTATCCTAGAGGAGACTACTATAGAGGAGATCCTAGACAGGATCAAGGCTCTCAAGCTAGCCAATACCTTTATTTGTGATGCCAACATGCAAGTTCTTAGGTTGGGTGCTAAGATTTCTGGTTTTACTGTTTTAGCTCGCAGAGCTCTCTGGTGAAAATCTTGGTCTGCAGATGTTAAATCCAAGTCCAAGCTTTTATCTCTGCCTTATAAGGGTAAAACCTTTTTTGGACCAGGTCTGGCAGAAATTATTTCTGTCATTACAGGTGGAAAGGGTTATTTCCTACCTCAGGATAAAAAGAATAAACCTAAGGGTCGCCAGAATTCTAATTTTGGTTCCTTTTGCAACTTTAAGGGACAGAAGTTTTCCTCTTCCTAGTTTTCTTGGAGGTACAGTCAGCCTTGAAATAGGGGGAAGCAAGCTAAGAAGCCTTCCGTTAATTCTAAATCAATATGATCCTGTAGTGGATCAAGTGGGGGGCAGGCTTTCTTTTTTTCAGCAGGCTTGGATACGCGATGTTCCAGATCCTTGGGCCATAGATATAGTATCCCATGGTTACAGAATAGGATTCAAATCTTGCCCTCCCTGGGGCAGGTTCCATCTGTCAAGGTTATCTGCGAATCAGATAAAGAAAGAGGCCTTCTTAAACTGCGTAAAGGACCTATCATTCCTGGGAGTGATTGTTCCAATTCCTCTAGAGGAACAGGGTCTAGGATTCTATTCAAATCTATTTGTAGTTCCCAAGAAGGAGGGCATTTTTTGTGCCATTCTGGACCTAAAGTGTCTCAATCAATTCCTCAGGGTTCCGTCCATCAAGATGGAGATCATCCATTCTATTCTTCCTTTGGTCCAAAAGAGTCAGTTCATGATGACCATAGATCTGAAGGGCGCGTATTTTCATGTTCCTATTCACAGGGATCATTACCAGTATCTAAGGTTTGCCTTCCAGGACAAACATTTCCAGTTTGTTGCCCTTCCTTTTGGCCTTGCTACAGCTCCCAGAATTTTCACAAAGGTTCTGGAGGCTCTTCTGGCAGTGGTGAGGTCCCAGGGTATTGCTGTGGCACCTTATCTAGACAACATTCTAGTTTAAGCGCCATCTTTTCATCTAGCAAGATCTCATATGGAGATGTTGTTGTCTATTCTACATTCCCACGGTTAGAAAGTGAATCTGGGAAAGAATTCCCTTTTTCCAGATACAAGGGTTTGTTTCTTGGGAACAATCATAGATTCCCTGTCCATGAAGATTTTTCTGACGAATCCATCAGAAAATCCAAGCTTCATGTTTCTTGCCTATCTCTCTAGTCTGCTATTCATCCATCTGTGGCTCAATGCATGGAGGTGATTGGACTGATGGTTGCCTCCATGGACATCATTCCTTTTGCTTGGTTCCATCTGAGACCTCTGCAGCGATGCATGCTCAGTCAATGGAACAGGGACCACTCAGATCTCTCGAAGAAGATAAATTTGGATTCTCCAACAAGCGTCTCACTCTCATGGTGGGTTTCACAGGACCATCTGTCTGGGGGCACATGCTTCCTGAGGCCTTCCTGGGTGATTATGACCACAGACGCCAGCCTGGGGAGCAGTTTGGGGTTTCTTAAAGACACAGGGTCTGTGGACTCCAGAGGAGTTGTCTCTTTCAATAAACATCTTGGAGTTGAGAGCAATTTTCTATGCTTTAATAGCATAGAAAGAATGCGAGACACCTTCATTGCCAAGGAACTCCGAGTTCCTCCCTGGTGATTGATGTAGGCCACAGAGGTGATGTTGTCCGACTGAAAGCTGATAAATTTTTTATCCTGAAATTGTGATATGATGTTATTTTAGTACTAACTTTTGTTAATATCTCTAGGATATCATTATATAAAATGCAACATCACATTTTTTCAGTGTCATTATCATGCATAATTTGCCTGTTATCTCCTGCACTGAGTACCTCATCTATGATTAAGTGCCTGTAGGGGGCGCGAAACATGTAAGATTCTTTGCTCTAGCTTTTACTGCCATGTCTGTGTACCTTTTAAAGTTGTCTAATACATTTTGATTTTTTACTATTTGGATTTGAGAGCCTGCCATCTTTTCTCAGCAGTTTTTGTGTCTAGTCCTTAGGCACCTCTTAACCCTTGGGTTATCTTCTTTTTCCATTTCCCTTCAGCCGAATGACTGGGGGTTATGGGTAAGCGATACTTAACTGCTCTGCTGGGGTGCTCTTTGCCTCCTCCTGCTGGTCAGGAGTGAATATCCCACTAGTAATTAGAATGTTTTGTGGACTTTCCATGCCCGGAAAGAAAGAAATTTATCAGGGGCGCGATCCGATATAGATCGCAGTTTGCGGCGCAAGCGAGGGAACCGGCGTCGCCCGCAGTTTCAGCTCGCAACTCGAGCTATCCCATATAGGTCGCCATCAGATGCTAACGTGCCGTAAGTCTGACAAACCAGCGATGTCCAGAAATCTGCGTAAGTACAAATTTCTGGCGTCGCCAGTGACTTGCGGCACGTTAGAAACTGCCGGCGCCTATAAAACCTGACTAAAGTCTAAAACACCCGCACTGTCTAACACGCCTCCCTAACATAGCCCGCACTGTCTAACACGCCTCCCTAACATAGCCCGCACTGTCTAACACGCCTCCCTAACATAGCCCGCACTGTCTAACACGCCTCCCTAACATAGCCCGCACTGTCTAACACGCCTCCCTAACATAGCCCGCACTGTCTAACACGCCTCCCTAACATAGCCCGCACTGTCTAACCCTCTATCCGCTATCCCCTCACTAGCCTAACAATAAAAAAGCTATTAACCCCTAAACCGCCGCTCCCGTACCCCGCCGCAACCTAATAAAGTTATTAACCCCTAAACCGCCGCTCCCGTACCCCGCCGCCAGCTATATTATATCTATAACCCCCTAAAGTGAGCCCCTAACACCGCCGCCATCTATATTAAAATTATTAACCCCTAATGTAAGCCCCTTACACCGCCGCCATCTCTATTAAAATGATTAACCCCTAATTTAATCTACCTACCCCGCCGCCAGCTATATTATCTATATTAACCCTAAGTATATTATAGTTAATATAGTTATTACATTATATATATTAACAATATTAACCCTAATTATATTAGGGTTAATATAGTTAATATAGTTACTATAGTATTTATATTAACTATATTAACTCTATCTAACCCTAACTAAATTTATATTAAATTAATCTAATTCATTTATAAACTAAAATATTCCTATTTAAATCTAAATACTTACCTATAAAATAAACCCTAAGATAGCTACAATATAATTAATAATTACATTTTAGCTATGTTAGGGTTAATATTTATTTTACAGGTAAATTGTTAATTATTTTAACTAGGTATAATAGATATTAAATAGTTATTAACTATTTAATATCTACCTAGTTAAAATAATTACCCAATTACCTGTAAAATAAATCCTAACCTAAGTTACAAATACACCTACACTATCAATAAATTTAATAAACTACAAACATCTATCTAAAAATACAATTAAATTAACTAAACTAAATTACAAAAACAAACAAACACTAAATTACAAAAAATAAAAAAAAAGATTACAAGATTTTTAAGCTAATTACACATATTCTAAGCCCCCTAATAAAATAATAAACCCCCAAAATAAAAAAAATTCCCTGCCCTATTCTAAATTAAACAAATTTCAAAGCTCTTTACCTTACCAGCCCTTAAAAGGGCCTTTTGTGGGGCATGCCCCAAAGAATTCAGCTCTTTTGCATACAACAAATACAATCCCCCCCCCCCCCCCATTACAACCCACCACCCACATACCCCTATTCTAAAACCACCCAAACCCCCCTTAAAAAAGCCTAACACTACCCCCCTGAAGATCTCCCTACCTTGTCTTCACCACACCGGGCCGAACTCCTGATCCGATCCGGGCGATGTCTTCCTCCAAGCGGCAAAGAAGAATTCTTCCTCCGGCGATGTCTTCCTCCAAGCGGCAAAGAAGAATTCTTCCTCCGGCGACGTCTTCCTCCAAGCGGCAGCAAAGTCTTCATTCTTCCGGCGGCATCTTCAATCTTCTTTCTTCGCTCCGCCACCGCGGAGCATCCATCCCGGCCGACTGCTGTACTACGAATGAGGTACCTTTAAATGACGTCATCCAAGATGGCGTCCGCCGAATTCCGATTGGCTGATAGGATTCTATCAGCCAATCGGAATTAAGTTAGAAAAATCTGATTGGCTGATTGAATCAGCCAATCAGATTCAAGTTCAATCCGATTGGCTGATCCGAACAGCCAATCAGATTGAGCTCGCATTCTATTGGCTGATCGGAACAGCCAATAGAATGCGAGCTCAATCTGATTGGCTGATTGGATCAGCCAATCGGATTGAACTTGAATCTGATTGGCTGATTCAATCAGCCAATCAGATTTTTCTAACTTAATTCCGATTGGCTGATAGAATCCTATCAGCCAATCGGAATTCGGCGGACGCCATCTTGGATGATGTCATTTAAAGGTACCTCATTCGTAGTACAGCAGTCGGCCGGGATGGATGCTCCGCGGCGGCGGAGCGAAGAAAGAAGATTGAAGATGCCGCCGGAAGAATGAAGACTTTGCTGCCGCTTGGAGGAAGACGTCGCCGGAGGAAGAATTCTTCTTTGCCGCTTGGAGGAAGACATCGCCCGGATCGGATCAGGAGTTCGGCCCGGTGTGGTGAAGACAAGGTAGGGAGATCTTCAGGGGGGTAGTGTTAGGCTTTTTTAAGGGGGGTTTGGGTGGTTTTAGAATAGGGGTATGTGGGTGGTGGGTTGTAATGGGGGGGGGGATTGTATTTGTTGTATGCAAAAGAGCTGAATTCTTTGGGGCATGCCCCACAAAAGGCCCTTTTAAGGGCTGGTAAGGTAAAGAGCTTTGAAATTTGTTTAATTTAGAATAGGGGAGGGAATTTTTTTATTTTGGGGGTTTATTATTTTATTAGGGGGCTTAGAATAGGTGTAATTAGCTTAAAAATCTTGTAATCTTTTTTTTATTTTTTGTAATTTAGTGTTTTTTTTTTTGTAATTTAGTTTAGTTAATTTAATTGTATTTTTAGATAGATGTTTGTAGTTTATTAAATTTATTGATAGTGTAGGTGTATTTATAACTTAGGTTAGGATTTATTTTACAGGTAATTGGGTAATTATTTTAACTAGGTAGATATTAAATAGTTAATAACTATTTAATATCTATTATACCTAGTTAAAATAATTAACAATTTACCTGTAAAATAAATATTAACCCTAACATAGCTACAATGTAATTATTAATTATATTGTAGCTATCTTAGGGTTTATTTTATAGGTAAGTATTTAGATTTAAATAGGAATATTTTAGTTTATAAATGAATTAGATTAATTTAATATAAATTTAGTTAGGGTTAGATAGAGTTAATATAGTTAATATAAATACTATAGTAACTATATTAACTATATTAACCCTAATATAATTAGGGTTAATATAGTTAATATATATAATGTAATACCTATATTAACTATAATATACTTAGGGTTAATATAGATAATATAGCTGGCGGCGGGGTAGGTAGATTAAATTAGGGGTTAATCATTTTAATAGAGATGGCGGCGGTGTAAGGGGCTTACATTAGGGGTTAATAATATTAATATAGCTGGCGGCGGTATAGGGGGATTAGATTAGGGGTTAATAATTTTTATATAGGTGGCGGCGGTGTAAGGGGTCAGATTAGGGGATGGATAAGGTAGATGGCGGCGGTTTTAGGGGCTCACAGTAGGGGGTTAGTTTATGTAGATGGCGGCGGGGTCCGGGAGCGGCGGTTTAGGGGTTAATAACTTTATTAGGGATTTCGGGGGGGGGGGGGGGATCGCGGTTGACAGGTAGATAGACATTGCGCATGCGTTAGGTGTTAGGTTTATTTTAGAAGATCGCGGTTGACAGGGAGATAGACATTGCGCATGCGTTAGGTGTTAGGTTTATTTTCTAGTTAGTTTAGGGAGTTACGGGGCTCCAATAGTCAGCGTAAGGCTTCTTACGGCTGCTTTTTGTGGCGAGGTGAAAATGGAGTAAGTTTTCTCCATTTTCGCCACATAAGTCCTTACGCTGCATATTGGATACCAAACTGCGCTGGTTTGGTATACCTGCCTATGGCCCAAAAAACTACGGGCGACGGCAGAAATATACGCGCGTAACTTCTAGGTTACGCCGTATATAGGATACCAAATCAGCGTAAATATTGGTGTCGCCGGCTTTTGCGGGCGACGCTTTATATCGGATCGACCCCCAGGTAAGCATACATTTTGTTATTTTTATAATCTGTTTGCTCCTCCTGCTAATTATACTACTCTACCTCCCTCTAGGATTTGTATATATTAGTTAAAATATTGCTAATGTATATATCTATTTACAGGTACTTTAAAGGGATACTAAACCCACATTTTTTTCCTCATGATTCAGACAGAGCATTCAATTTTGAGCAACTTTCTAAATTACTCCTATTATCACATTTTCTTAATTCTCTTTGTATCTTTATTTGAAAAGCAGGAATGAAAGCTTAGGAGCCGGATCCTTTTTAATTCATGCTATATAGTCTGTGTATTTGGGAAATCGCAGACATTATTGGGAAAGCATTCAGGGTTTAGAGTTTTGTTGACCAGAACTTGATTTGTCTTTGTATATACCATTTTTGGTTCAGCACCTGGGTACTGCTTGCTGATTGTTGGCTAAATGTAGCCACCAATAAGCAAGATACAAAGGGAAGAAATAAATAATAATAATAGGAGTAAATAAGAAAGTTGCTTAAAATTGTATGCTCTATCTGAATCATAAAAGACAAATTTTGGGGTTTAGTATCCCTTTAATGTTACTGGCATTATTTAAATTATTAGTTATAGGGGTGGGTTACATTGGTAGTAATAAGTGTTTCCAGATATAACATGAAGTTTAATATTTGCTGTTAGCACCAGTTGCTGCACCTTTAAAGCATAAACTGTTCAACACTTTTAGATGATTGGGAAATTACAAATGTATCCTGTCAAAATATAGGAACAAGGAAAATGATATTATTCCTAAAGAGCTTTTTCTCGTTTAGGGAACAGTGCTGTTAAATGTACAGGCTTTAGTCTTAATCATAATCAGCAACTGACAAATAAAAGTTGTAATTAACAACATTCCATCAATTGACCTTGGAGTAATCAAAGGCTAATTCATTATTTATTGCACTTGATCTGCAGGAGGTCAGTGAACCACATGGGTCATCTCAAGTTTATGTCCTCAAAAATTTAATTTTCGTAGAATTGAGTGCTGCATTCTCCTAAAACTGTAGCTGCTAAACAAGAACTCAGTTTATACCACAAGTTATTGTCCTCTCAGTACAGAAGATATTCAAGTATAAATATTAGCAAAAATGTCTGAAACATAATGGCATTTAGATGCCAAGGTTATAAGCCAGGGCTTAAAACATTACTCCCTGTTGATATTTGAGAAGATGCTTTGCGGTACTAGAGGTAGTAGAATATCTTTACACTTCCTGATTGGTGGAAGCTTTCTAAAAATGTCTTTGTGGTCTATTTTCATTGCAGAATAGATAATAGCTTCTTCTATTCTTAGTCCTGAAAACAAACACCTGTTCTATGCAACATACACCCACAATACAGTTGGCAGTTTAAAATCAACCACACACTACTGTGTTACAAACGATAATGGTAGCTCAGACAATGAGGTTGTTGGATTATTCTTAAAGGGGCAGTGAACACTTTATGATAGTAATATAAAATGTTTCATTATGCATATTCCATATAAAAAATAATCTTTTTAATCTCAACATAGTATGGCTTTTAACCTGATTTTTCATTTCATTATAAATATCTTTAAAGGGACACTGAACCCAATTTTTTTATTTTGTGATTCAGATAGAGCATGAAATTTTAAGCAACTTTCTAATTTACTCCTATTATAAAATTTTCTTCATTCTCTTGGCATCTTTATTTGAAATGCAAGAATGTAAGTTTAGATGCCGGCCCATTTTTTGTTGAACAACCTGGGTTGTTCTTGCTGATTGATGGATAAATTGATCCACCAATACAAAGTGCTGTCCAGAGATCTGAACCAAACAAAAAGCTTAGATGCCTTCTTTTTCAAATGAAGATAGCAAGAGAACGAAGACAAAGTGATAATAGGAGTAAATTAGAAAGTTGCTTAAAATTGCATGCTCTATCTGAATGCCAAAATAAATAAATTGGGTTCAGTGTCCCTTTTAACCTTGCATCAGATCTATTGTACTGTACACCACACGGACAATGTATTAGCACTGCAGAATATTGTGGCACTTTACATTTAAATGATACTATTATAAGTTGTAATAATGTATCAGAGATTGGTAACTATTAAAGATCCCATTAACCACTCACACTGGCAATGCTTATGGGTTAAAACACTGATCCCAAATTAAGCAAAGTATGGTGGCTCTACACCCACACAAATACTACAGGTCATTTACTTTCTAGAATAGCAACACAGCCCACACCATGAAGGTCCCAAATATATGCACACAAGTAAATACATTAATACTTGAAGCTTGTGTTACCATGTTGGTTATTTAAACTATGTAAATCTCAGCTATGAGATGAATGCTAAATTCCTGGGCTACTGGTCAGCAATAAAAGACATTTTCAGTGGGAACGCTCTTATGTCTTATAATTATTTTATTATTATTTTATTTTTGGTCCATTTTTGTTTTGTTCCACTTAAAAGAGGGAATGTCTATATGTATTACAGTTTTATTGCATTTGAGAAATGTTTGACTCTAAATAAAATAATATAGGAAAAAGGGGTCCTGAGTACAAGCAAATAATCCTATATCAGTATCAATTCAAATCCAATACGTCTAATTCATACAATGCATGTGAGGCCGTGGGTGTGCCAGGTGCATATAAAGAGTTAATACCAAAAAGAAAAGAAAAAAGAAACCTTTTAGGCACACGTGTTATTGCTAAATAGCAGTGCAAACTGTTCATATAGATGAGAGCAGAAAAAAAATTAGGTTTCATGTTCCTTTAATGCAGCTGAATTTTTTTTAATACGCCATATACTTTTAATGGACAGTGCCAGGAGCGCTATTAGTGCACTCATTTTGATCATATTAAGTGGTGAGTTAAGTGTTGTACTTAAATGCAAGCCAAAATGTAGCACTCTTTTAAGATCTTAAAGGGACATTAAACCAAAATTTTTTTTAAAAAGATTCAGATAGAGCATGCAATTTTAAACAAATTTTCAATTTACTTTTATTATTAAATGTTATTCGTTCTCTTGGTATATTTTGATGAAAAGCAGGGACGTCAGCTCAGGAGTGTGCATGTAGCAGCAGTTTAGCAAGAGAAAAAGATGCCAGCACAATATTCTGCATGTAGAGCTCCAGACACCTACCTAGGTACCTCTTCAACAAAGAACACCATGAGGACAAAGAAATTTAGATAGAAGTGTATGCTCTGTATGAATCACAAAAGAAAATATTGGGGTTTCATATCACTTTAAAGGGACACTGTACTCAAATTTTTCTTTTGCGATTCAGATTGAGCATGAAATTTTAAGCAACTTTCTAATTTACTCCTATTATCAATTTTTCTTCTTTCTCTTGCTATCTTTATTTGAAAAAGAAGGTATCTAAGCTTTTTTTGGGTTCAGTACTCTGGACAACAGTTTTTGATTGGTGGATGAATTTATTCACCAATCAGCAAGGACAACCCAGGTTGTTCACAAAAAATGGTCCGGCATCTAAACTTACATTCTTGCATTTCAAATAAAGATACCAAGAGAATGAAGAAAATTTGATAATAGGAGTAAATTAGAAAGTTGCTTAAAATTTCATGCTCAATCTGAATCACAAAAGAAAAAAATTTGAGTACAGTGTCCCTTTAAGTAAACCTACATTTTTACTAGTATAGCTCAGAACTACACAAAGAACTAGCAGATGTTAGTCCTCTCTAAACTATCACTCGGGCGATAAAAACACAATTTATGTTTACCTGATAAATTAATTTATTTTATGGTGGTGAGAGTCCATGATCCATTACTCCTGGGACTTACTCTTCTCTATTACTAGAAGGAGGCAAAGATTCCCAAACTTGAAGAGCCCTATAAAACCCCTCCCACCTCACACATACCTCAGTCTAACGTATAGCCAAGTAAAGTAAGAAAAAGGAATAAGAGACATAAAAAGGAACAGGGAAAAAAGATGTGCTAAAGAAATATTTAACCCAAAAATACATGAGTGGTGTCTCATGGACTCTCAACACCATGAAAAAAAATAATTTTTCATTTAAGCATAAATTATGTTTACTTTCATTCAAGTGGTGAGAGTCCATGATCCATTACTCCTGGGAGCTGATACCCAAGCAGTGGAGTCCACAAGTAATAACATAAAGGGAGGGATTTAGAAAAATCTTTTTTCACTGAGAAATTAAATTCACAACCCCAATATAAAAAAACTTTTTTTTTTCCTAAGGCACTTAAAATAAATCAAACAGGCAAAAAATTAAACTTAGACAGCTGCCTGAAGAACCTTACTACCAAAGGCTGCTTCAAGAGAACCAAAAGCATCAAACTAGTAGAATGTTGTAAAGGTAAGCAAAGAAGACCAAGTACTGTAGCCGCATTGCAAATCTGGTCAACCGAAGCCTCATTCTTGAAAGTCCAAAAAGTGGCAGCTGACCTAGTAAAATGAGCTGTAATGCTCTATGGTGTAGGGTGACCTGTCTCCAAATAAGCACTTCAGAGCGGCAAAAATCTGACGTGCGCATATCCAAGGACGAACGTACGATAACCCTGACGTGTATAAATTAGCCGACGCATGAAAAAGCTGTAGAAAGACTAAAGGGACTAGCCAAAAAAACTGATGCGCACAAAACAGCAAGCGAATAATGTAAAGGATTCTTTATATTAGCAAATATGTATACAAACTAAAAAAAATAACCATAACCTATAAGTGTCTAATATGTTTAATAAATTATACAAACCAATACACTTGTCCTCTAGCAAACAAGCAGACAGGCAAAACAATAATGAAACATATCAGCAGTGGTTATGGAATAGGAGTATATTGTAGATCCATTAAGGGAGGCAAAGGACAAGTACTTGCGACCAAATATGGAAGGTTCATGAGATTACCCATGAGGTGAAAAAAGAATCACAAACCATAACCCACATACATCCCTAGGACAATCCCTCTCTCTGAATAATCAAATGCACATCTTCATTCTTCAACTACCTCTAACGGAGGCAAAGTAATGACTGAAGTATGTGTTAGGTGGGCGGGGTTTTATAGGGCTCTTGGGGTTTTGGGAATCTTTGCCTCCTCCAAGTGGTAGGGAAGAGTAATTCCCAGAAGTAATAGATCATAGACTCTCACCACCTGTATGAAATAAAAATAACTTTAGACCTGTAATATGAGCACTAAAATATAATCACTATTGTCTGAGCTTGAGAGATGTTAGTGCATAATATTGCTAATATTTTCCACTAATTAAACACTTTAACAGATAGTCTTTCCTTTAAATTTATCAGATATTTTTCATAAAAGAATTAACCACAAAAGAACTAAGTTATTCTGTAACTCTTGATTCAACTCAAACATTACCACATTAGTACAACATAAATAAATAAATGGCATACAAAAGAAAATTACAGTGATGACAAAATAATACATAGAAGCTTCATTTAGAATGTTGATTTTTTTATATTATATATTACATTTTAATACAAAAATATAGTACATTGTTTTAGAAAAAAAAATATAAAAATTATACAAAAGTTAAGAAGAATATTAAAACAAAACATATTATTAAAGTTCCAGGCACATATAGAATATAAATCACTTAGGTTCTGCAACACACTCTTGTAACATATTCTTAGCAATTACAAACCAACAACACGTTGACCTGTATTTTACATTAATACATTACATTATTTTCTAATTCAAAACAAGCTTTAACTTGAGGTTTGCCAGTTGGAATTAGAAATATTAAATTGTATTACTAGAAACCCTGAATATCAGGATATAAAAGCAAAATAATAAAAAAACAGAATTTATGTTTACCTGATAAATTACTTTCTCCAACGGTGTGTCCGGTCCACGGCGTCATCCTTACTTGTGGGATATTCTCTTCCCCAACAGGAAATGGCAAAGAGCCCAGCAAAGCTGGTCACATGATCCCTCCTAGGCTCCGCCTACCCCAGTCATTCGACCGACGTTAAGGAGGAATATTTGCATAGGAGAAACCATATGGTACCGTGGTGACTGT
This sequence comes from Bombina bombina, assembly GCF_027579735.1. NCBI lineage: Eukaryota > Metazoa > Chordata > Amphibia > Anura > Bombinatoridae > Bombina > Bombina bombina. The sequence continues at coordinate 236,928,370 of NC_069506.1, forward strand.
AGTTAAAGAAAATAAATTATCAGACCTGATTAAAAAAACCAGGGCGGGCCGTGGACCGGACACACCGTTGGAGAAAGTAATTTATCAGGTAAACATAAATTCTGTTTTCTCCAACATAGGTGTGTCCGGTCCACGGCGTCATCCTTACTTGTGGGAACCAATACCAAAGCTTTAGGACACGGATGAAGGGAGGGAGCAAATCAGGTCACCTAAATGGAAGGCACCACGGTTTGCAAAACCTTTCTCCCAAAAATAGCCTCAGAAGAAGCAAAAGTATCAAACTTGTAAAATTTGGTAAAAGTGTGCAGTGAAGACCAAGTCGCTGCCCTACATATCTGATCAACAGAAGCCTCGTTCTTGAAGGCCCATGTGGAAGCCACAGCCCTAGTGGAATGAGCTGTGATTCTTTCGGGAGGCTGCCGTCCGGCAGTCTCGTAAGCCAATCTGATGATGCTTTTAATCCAAAAAGAGAGAGAGGTAGAAGTTGCTTTTTGACCTCTCCTTTTACCGGAATAAACAACAAACAAGGAAGATGTTTGTCTAAAATCCTTTGTAGCATCTAAATAGAATTTTAGAGCGCGAACAACATCCAAATTGTGCAACAAACGTTCCTTCTTTGAAACTGGTTTCGGACACAGAGAAGGTACGATAATCTCCTGGTTAATGTTTTTGTTAGAAACAACTTTTGGAAGAAAACCAGGTTTAGTACGTAAAACCACCTTATCTGCATGGAACACCAGATAAGGAGGAGAACACTGCAGAGCAGATAATTCTGAAACTCTTCTAGCAGAAGAGATTGCAACTAAAAACAAAACTTTCCAAGATAATAACTTAATATCAACGGAATGTAAGGGTTCAAACGGAACCCCCTGAAGAACTGAAAGAACTAAATTGAGACTCCAAGGAGGAGTCAAAGGTTTGTAAACAGGCTTAATTCTAACCAGAGCCTGAACAAAGGCTTGAACATCTGGCACAGCTGCCAGCTTTTTGTGAAGTAACACAGACAAGGCAGAAATCTGTCCCTTCAGGGAACTTGCAGATAATCCTTTTTCCAATCCTTCTTGAAGGAAGGATAGAATCTTAGGAATCTTAACCTTGGCCCAAGGGAATCCTTTAGATTCACACCAACAGATATATTTTTTCCAAATTTTGTGGTAAATCTTTCTAGTTACAGGCTTTCTGGCCTGAACAAGAGTATCGATAACAGAATCTGAGAACCCTCGCTTCGATAAGATCAAGCGTTCAATCTCCAAGCAGTCAGCTGGAGTGAAACCAGGTTCGGATGTTCGAACGGACCCTGAACAAGAAGGTCTCGTCTCAAAGGTAGCTTCCAAGGTGGAGCCGATGACATATTCACCAGATCTGCATACCAAGTCCTGCGTGGCCACGCAGGAGCTATCAAGATCACCGACGCCCTCTCCTGATAGATCCTGGCTACCAGCCTGGGGATGAGAGGAAACGGCGGGAACACATAAGCTAGTTTGAAGGTCCAAGGTGCTACTAGTGCATCCACTAGAGCCGCCTTGGGATCCCTGGATCTGGACCCGTAGCAAGGAACTTTGAAGTTCTGACGAGAGGCCATCAGATCCATGTCTGGAATGCCCCACAGCTGAGTGACTTGGGCAAAGATTTCCGGATGGAGTTCCCACTCCCCCGGATGCAATGTCTGACGACTCAGAAAATCCGCTTCCCAATTTTCCACTCCTGGGATGTGGATAGCGGACAGGTGGCAGGAGTGAGACTCCGCCCATAGAATGATTTTGGTCACTTCTTCCATCGCTAGGGAACTCCTTGTTCCCCCCTGATGGTTGATGTACGCAACAGTTGTCATGTTGTCTGATTGAAACCGTATGAACTTGGCCCTCGCTAGCTGAGGCCAAGCCTTGAGAGCATTGAATATCGCTCTCAGTTCCAGAATATTTATCGGTAGAAGAGACTCTTCCCGAGACCAAAGACCCTGAGCTTTCAGGGATCCCCAGACCGCGCCCCAGCCCATCAGACTGGCGTCGGTCGTGACAATGACCCACTCTGGTCTGCGGAATGTCATCCCTTGTGACAGGTTGTCCAGGGACAGCCACCAACGGAGTGAGTCTCTGGTCCTCTGATTTACTTGTATCTTCGGAGACAAGTCTGTATAATCCCCATTCCACTGACTGAGCATGCACAGTTGTAATGGTCTTAGATGAATGCGCGCAAAAGGAACTATGTCCATTGCCGCTACCATCAACCCGATCACTTCCATGCACTGAGCTATGGAAGGAAGAGGAACGGAATGAAGTATCCGACAAGAGTCTAGAAGTTTTGTTTTTCTGGCCTCTGTCAGAAATATCCTCATTTCTAAGGAGTCTATTATTGTTCCCAAGAAGGGAACCCTTGTTGACGGAGATAGAGAACTCTTTTCCACGTTCACTTTCCATCCGTGAGATCTGAGAAAGGCCAGGACTATGTCCGTGTGAGCCTTTGCTTGAGGAAGGGACGACGCTTGAATCAGAATGTCGTCCAAGTAAGGTACTACAGCAATGCCCCTTGGTCTTAGCACAGCTAGAAGGGACCCTAGTACCTTTGTGAAAATCCTTGGAGCAGTGGCTAATCCGAAAGGAAGCGCCACAAACTGGTAATGCTTGTCCAGGAATGCGAACCTTAGGAACCGATGATGTTCCTTGTGGATAGGAATATGTAGATACGCATCCTTTAAATCCACCGTGGTCATGAATTGACCTTCCTGGATGGAAGGAAGAATAGTTCGAATGGTTTCCATCTTGAACGATGGAACCTTGAGAAACTTGTTTAAGATCTTGAGATCTAAGATTGGTCTGAACGTTCCCTCTTTTTTGGGAACTATGAACAGATTGGAGTAGAACCCCATCCCTTGTTCTCTTAATGGAACAGGATGAATCACTCCCATTTTTAACAGGTCTTCTACACAATGTAAGAATGCCTGTCTTTTTATGTGGTCTGAAGACAACTGAGACCTGTGGAACCTCCCCCTTGGGGGAAGCCCCTTGAATTCCAGAAGATAACCTTGGGAGACTATTTCTAGCGCCCAAGGATCCAGAACATCTCTTGCCCAAGCCTGAGCGAAGAGAGAGAGTCTGCCCCCCACCAGATCCGGTCCCGGATCGGGGGCCAACATTTCATGCTGTCTTGGTAGCAGTGGCAGGTTTCTTGGCCTGCTTTCCCTTGTTCCAGCCTTGCATTGGTCTCCAAGCTGGCTTGGCTTGAGAAGTATTACCCTCTTGCTTAGAGGACGTAGCACTTTGGGCTGGTCCGTTTCTACGAAAGGGACGAAAATTAGGTTTATTTTTTGCCTTGAAAGGCCGATCCTGAGGAAGGGCGTGGCCCTTACCCCCAGTGATATCAGAGATAATCTCTTTCAAGTCAGGGCCAAACAGCGTTTTCCCCTTGAAAGGAATGTTAAGTAGCTTGTTCTTGGAAGACGCATCAGCCGACCAAGATTTCAACCAAAGCGCTCTGCGCGCCACAATAGCAAACCCAGAATTCTTAGCCGCTAACCTAGCCAATTGCAAAGTGGCGTCTAGGGTAAAAGAATTAGCCAATTTGAGAGCATTGATTCTGTCCATAATCTCCTCATAAGGAGGAGAATCACTATCGACCGCCTTTATCAGCTCATCGAACCAGAAACATGCGGCTGTAGCGACAGGGACAACGCATGAAATTGGTTGTAGAAGGTAACCCTGCTGAACAAACATCTTTTTAAGCAAACCTTCTAATTTTTTATCCATAGGATCTTTGAAAGCACAACTATCCTCTATGGGTATAGTGGTGCGTTTGTTTAAAGTGGAAACCGCTCCCTCGACCTTGGGGACTGTCTGCCATAAGTCCTTTCTGGGGTCGACCATAGGAAACAATTTTTTAAATATGGGGGGAGGGACGAAAGGAATACCGGGCCTTTCCCATTCTTTATTAACAATGTCCGCCACCCGCTTGGGTATAGGAAAAGCTTCTGGGAGCCCCGGCACCTCTAGGAACTTGTCCATTTTACATAGTTTCTCTGGGATGACCAACTTGTCACAATCATCCAGAGTGGATAATACCTCCTTAAGCAGAATGCGGAGATGTTCCAACTTAAATTTAAATGTAATCACATCAGGTTCAGCTTGTTGAGAAATGTTCCCTGAATCAGTAATTTCTCCCTCAGACAAAACCTCCCTGGCCCCATCAGACTGGGTTAGGGGCCCTTCAGAAACATTATTATCAGCGTCGTCATGCTCTTCAGTATCTAAAACAGAGCAGTCGCGCTTACGCTGATAAGTGTTCATTTTGGCTAAAATGTTTTTGACAGAATTATCCATTACAGCCGTTAATTGTTGCATAGTAAGGAGTATTGGCGCGCTAGATGTACTAGGGGCCTCCTGAGTGGGCAAGACTCGTGTAGACGAAGGAGGGAATGATGCAGTACCATGCTTACTCCCCTCACTTGAGGAATCATCTTGGGCATCATTGTCATTGTCACATAAATCACATTTATTTAAATGAATAGGAATTCTGGCTTCCCCACATTCAGAACACAGTCTATCTGGTAGTTCAGACATGTTAAACAGGCATAAACTTGATAACAAAGTACAAAAAACGTTTTAAAATAAAACCGTTACTGTCACTTTAAATTTTAAACTGAACACACTTTATTACTGCAATTGCGAAAAAACATGAAGGAATTGTTCAAAATTCACCAAATTTTCACCACAGTGTCTTAAAGCCTTAAAAGTATTGCACACCAAATTTGGAAGCTTTAACCCTTAAAATAACGGAACCGGAGCCGTTTTGAACTTTAACCCCTTTACAGTCCCTGGTATCTGCTTTGCTGAGACCCAACCAAGCCCAAAGGGGAATACGATACCAAATGACGCCTTCAGAAAGTCTTTTCTAAGTATCAGAGCTCCTCTCACATGCGACTGCATGCCATGCCTCTCAAAAACAAGTGCGCAACACCGGCGCGAAAATGAGGCTCTGCCTATGCTTTGGGAAAGTCCCTAAAGAATAAGGTGTCTAAAACAGTGCCTGCCGATATTATTATATCAAAATACCCAAATAAAATGATTCCTCAAGGCTAAATATGTGTTAATAATGAATCGATTTAGCCCAGAAAAAGTCTACAGTCTTAATAAGCCCTTGTGAAGCCCTTATTTACGATCGTAATAAACATGGCTTACCGGATCCCATAGGGAAAATGACAGCTTCCAGCATTACATCGTCTTGTTAGAATGTGTCATACCTCAAGCAGCAAGAGACTGCTCACTGTTCCCCCAACTGAAGTTAATTGCTCTCAACAGTCCTGTGTGGAACAGCCATGGATTTTAGTGACGGTTGCTAAAATCATTTTCCTCATACAAACAGAAATCTTCATCTCTTTTCTGTTTCTGAGTAAATAGTACATACCAGCACTATTTCAAAATAACAAACTCTTGATTGAATAATAAAAACTACAGTTAAACACTAAAAAACTCTAAGCCATCTCCGTGGAGATGTTGCCTGTACAACGGCAAAGAGAATGACTGGGGTAGGCGGAGCCTAGGAGGGATCATGTGACCAGCTTTGCTGGGCTCTTTGCCATTTCCTGTTGGGGAAGAGAATATCCCACAAGTAAGGATGACGCCGTGGACCGGACACACCTATGTTGGAGAAATAAGTTAAAAATATCATTTAAAGATTATAGACAAATAATACAAATAATATAAAAAAAAATCATGCTTTGCATAAATTATAATGAAAATAAATTATGTCTGTTAAATTAGGTAAAACTGAAGAGATAATTCTTTCCAGCAATGATATATTTAAACTTAAGCAAGCAAGGCTCAGAGTCAGGAAATTCAATTTGCAAGGGTAGGAGAGAATCAGCTATAGGCTTAAAGGAACAATACATTTCAAAAATGAAATCTAAACATAGGAAACAATCTACTTAGTAGTGTAAGGGTATTAGACAGGAGGGGGCATAAACAGTCTCTCTTTTCTGACTAGGGCAGTATGCTTTGTGTTTGGCTATAATTTTTGGATGGTGGGGATCATAAGAAGCCTTGGGAGTCTAAATAGATATTTATATTGTGCTGTTACTACTAACAAATAAAAGCACTACTAAGTGCATTACTTTCCATGCTTTGATGATATTATTTAAGTTTAGTGTCCCTTTAAGCAGTATATATCTGTGCTCTACCTGGATGTTCCATTTTGGTGGACAATCCATAAAGAGTGTACAGAGGATGGTTTAAAAGAAAGAGAGCTTAAATGTTTAGAAGAAAAATAAAGAGGAAGGGAGTGTGATGCTCAGTAGTTCTGGCCTTGGTCATAAAGTTAAATACACCACTGCCTTCCAGTGTTTACTTTTATAGAAGAAAACAGTAAAGCAAAAGCCCCTCTCCTAAGTAATTTCACATATAATAAATAGAATGATTAGTATCATAAAATCATGATAAACAAGAATAGACATAGACAAATGACCACCATTGACATAAAGCTTACATAGGATCATGAGATGTTAGTAGACTAAATTCCATACATTTGGGAAAGCATTTGAGATGCATAGTGAGATGAACTTGAAGACCAAACATTCACCATTTCATTTAGATCTGCAGGATACTTAAAACTAAAAGTAATGGACTTTTATACCTTAACCTTATGTTTTCAATCCACCTTATCCTTTTTAGATTGTAGGACGAATTAAAGGGACACTGAACCCAAATGTTTTCTTTCGTGATTCAGATAGAGCATGAAATTTTAAGCAACTTTCTAATTTACTTCTATTATCAAATGTTCTTTATTCTCTTGGTATCTTTATTTGAAATGCAAGAATGTAAGTTTAGATGCCGGCCCATTTTTGGTGAACAACCTGGGTTGTCCTTGCTGATTGGTGGATAAATTCATCCACCAATATAAATGTGCTGTTCAGAGTACTGAACCAAATAAAAAGTGTAGATGCCTTCTTTTTCAAATAAAAATAGCAAGAGAATTCGAATAAATTCCAAAGTTGCTTAAAATTACTGCTCTATCTGAATAACGAAAGAAAAAATTTGGGTTCAGTGTCCCTTTAATGAGTCTCAACAACCCACTGTGTTTTTACTGCTACGCTGCCAAAGAGGGCTTCAACAGATTGCAAAAGGTTTTACTGACCAGCAGCTGGACCTGAATGCATCAGGATAATTGAAATTACAGTCACCCCAGCCCATAAATTCACAATTCTGATGGTCCCAATATTTAAAATTTTCTGATTTGTTATGGAACAAATGCAGTCAATCTGTCCAAGCAGTCAGTAATACATTGCACAGTGAGTTCCACTGATGATTAATAGATAAGCAGGTTTTTTTTTAAGATGCATAAATATCACATCAAGTATGGCTGCATTTCTAAATGAGTAATACACAAAGTCTTTCACAGCCTAATATGTTATTCCCAAAGTACAATTTCACATTAGGCAATACAGATAAGTCATTAGGAACACCACCTTGCCTAGTAAACTGATTTTGATATATTCTCTATCATACCAACAACAGCTAATTAGAAATGTATAGTCTCCTCTTAAGCAAATATATGCTTGTGAGCTTGCAATAGTGATAATATCACAAGGCATCAGTGAGATGAGAAATCAGGGAACATCTAATAGGCTTTGGGGAACCTTCAAATTCTAGAACAAATGTTACCCTTGACGAATGTTCTACCATTCAAATGTTTCTGTAGAACAAATGTAATGTAAGTCTGCAAAAAAATGTTATCTTTTACTTTATCTAATACAGCATTCAAACATCAAATTCCATATTCAATTTAGAAAAACAACAAAGATTAAAAATACAGAAAATAACATTAAAGATGTTTATGGGTTAACACTAATGTCTTAGTGAATCAGCATTTGAATGCTGATTTTTTTCTATTTCAAATAAAAGATGAATGTTTGTCAGATGTTCAACATCTGTTTAAAACAAATAAAGGATTTACTATTTTTTTAGCTAATGTGACAAAGCATTCATTCATCTCCACTACACAGAAATAAATAAATACATTTATGGAATATTTCAGAATACAACCGTGAGGCTGTGAATTCTTAAGAAACAATAAAAATGATTAGGCATTTTGCAAAAACAAAACAAAAAAACCCCAGTATATATGAACTCTTGTGCTTTTCAAATATATGTATATTGTATTAAACTATGTGCGTTCATATTTACTAAAAAGCACCAAACTTCAGCTCATCTTCACTTATAATCATTTGTAATTAAGCGAGTCACAGTCTCCTGAGCATATATATATATATAGTTCTCCTAAAAGGATTATGTGTATAGTACAAATGAGCAATATAGTATTATATTTGCTCCTGAGTACAGAGTTTGTTTCAGGGAGTGTTATTGACTTTGGTTATTTTGGAATATATTTTTTAGTTTTTTTTCTTGTATTACCTCCATTAGCTGCTTGAGAACCCGTAGCATCTTTGTTTCTGTCATATAGGTAAAAAAAAAGCCATTGAGGTCAGTTTGGTAAAAACCAAGAGGTATCTGAGATGCTAAACAACTGCATCTGGTTAGGTTAAAATTCAGCATGCAGTCTTGGTGGCAGTCCTGGAAGATTTCCATTTTTGGTGATATCCCCCATATTTATTGCTTTGATAGAATTTGGAGGGCTTTGGGATCAAATAATACATTGTCAGGGGTTGATATGTAGGGATAAAGCTCACAGCATGATTTGGGTACTGGTAGAAAACAGTGGACACTGGAGATGGATTGTAGTAAAATTGAGCACCCTGCAAAGAAAAAAAAGAAATACTATAATCAACATTCAGTTACTATTTGTAGTTATTTAATTTATGTCACTGGTTTTCAAACCTGTCTCCGGGCCTCCCTAACAGGCCAGATTTTCAGGATCACCTTGGGTGAGAGCAGGTAAAATAACCATGTTTACTAATCAGCTTATTATGTCAACTGTGCGCCAGTTCAGATATCCTCAGAATCTGGCCTGTTAGGTAATTAATGTAAGTTTAAAAGCCATTATCCTTGTCCGTTATCTCGGGAACAAATGTTAAATGGTTAAAGAGGCTGAAAGCAAAGCTACTGCAGACGCTGAGAAGGTAAGATTCCAGGTATTGAATTTAACCCTCTTGGCTAACAGATAGGGCAGCAGTGCATTGCAGCCTTCACTGAGAGTCAAGGGGGCAATTAGAGCCAATTTTAAACATATTAAACAATATTAAAGTCATAGCAAGATGCAAGCAGAGTATGTTTTAAACAAAATATCAACCTTTGCCTTTCTCTACCACTAGAAAGTCAGAGGCAGCAGTGCAAAAAAACTTTTTGCTCTCTTAAAGTCACAGTACACAATGTAAACACATAGGTAAATCTACCATAGTAATCTACAGTTTTTTACAAATAATATCATTAACACATCTATGCATGTTTTATATGTACAATTTCACAAGAAGAGGGCTAAATCCCACTCTTTGTTCATCCCCATTGGTATCCTACTTACAAGGTGATAGATCCAAAAGGCCTCTCTCTGCTTTAGCCTTTTGTCTCTATTAACCCCTCGTCTATCTATTGATATATATTCAATTATTTGATATCTCAGTTGGCTCACTGAATGTCTAGCCTTCTTAAAGTGACAAGCTACTGGTGATTTTTCATATCCCTTCCTGATATTTGATTTGTGCTCAGTAATACGATCTCTGACCCTTCTGGTCGTCTCGCCTACATAAAGCTTTGAACATGGACATTTAAGAATATAGATTGCATATTCTGTGTTACAAGTAAAGTAACCATTAATAATTAATTTTTTCCCCGTTCGAGGATGAAAGAAGTATGGTCCACGTATTAAACTGTTACAATTAATACATCCTAAACAGGGAAAACAACCATTATTTATATATATAATTGTTACTTTACTTGTAACACAGAAAATGCGTTCTATATTCTTAAATGTCCATGTTCAAAGCTTTATGTAGGCGAGACGACCAGAAGGGTCAGAGATCGTATTACTGAGCACAAATCAAATATCAGGAAGGGATATGAAAAATCACCAGTAGCTTGTCACTTTAAGGAGGCTAGACATTCAGTGAGCCAACTGAGATATCAAATAATTGAATATATATCAATAGATAGACGAGGGGGTGATAGAGACAAAAGGCTAAAGCAGAGAGAGGCCTTTTGGATCTATCACCTTGGCAGTAGGATACCAATGGGGATGGACAAAGAGTGGGATTTATCCCTATTCTTGTGAAAATTTTACATATAAAACATGCATAGATGAGTTTATAATATTATTTGTAAAAAAAACCTGTAGATTACTATGGTAGATTTACCTATGTGTTTACATTGTGTACTGTGACTTTAAGAGAACAATACTTTTTTGCACCAGCGTCTAGGTTGCTCTGTGATGTCAGAGGGGGTGGGGTTTAAAGAGGTATTTAAGTCTGCCACATCTGTAACAATTTATGCATGATTAAGGACTATTGTGTCCGAAACGTTGCCATTTTAACTTTGATGCATACATTTGGAGCTTTTTCAAGTGGTGCTGCTGCCTCTGACTTTCTATATGTTATGGGCCATTTGTGTGAGGCTTAGCAGTAAGCACACTACACTGGTGCTGAATTATCTTGGGTTATTTCTCTACCACTAGGTCAGCACTATGTGCATGCTGCTAGTGCCAGTCTGCAAGCTTACATGGGTGCTGACAGATAGGTATGTTTTGTGCATATCAGTATGTATGTGTGTATGCATATAAGTGTGAATGTAAATACACACACATATATACATACATACACACACACACAGTGGATATTGAAAAGAATCACCCCCCCCCTTTGAAGACAGACACATTTTTTGTTTATCCAGTTGAATTTGCTCAGTGCAACTTATAACATCCAAGTTAAAGATATAACACCAACATGTCAGGCAAAAATAAAGACAATTCAAAAACAGAATCACTGAGTTGGAAAAAGGATCACCCCCTTGTGTCAGTATTTTGTTGAACCACATTTTGCTTTAATTACAGCCTTTAATCTGTTGGGATATGTCTCTACTAACTTTGCACATCTAGACTGTGCAATATTTGCCCACTCTTCTTTGTAGAACTGCTCCAGTTCCGTTACATTTGATGGTGACCATTTGTGGACAGCAGTCTTCAAGTCATGCCACAGATATTCAATGTGGTTTAAGTCTGGGCTCTGACTAGGCCATGTAAAGACATTCACTTTTTCTCCTTCAACCACTGTGTGGTCATTTTTGCTGTGTGCTTTGGGTCATTGTCATGTTGGAAGGTAAACCTTCTTCCCATTGACAACTTCCTGGCAGAGGGCAGCAGATTTTCCTCAAGAATTTGACAGTATTTTGCCCCATCCATTATTATTTCTATCCTGCCAAGTGCTCCAGTGCCTGTTGCAGAGAAACTCCCCCATAACAGGATATTACCACGGCCATGCTTTACTGTAGGTATGGTGTTATTTGGATGGTGAGCTGTATTGTATTTCCTCTAGACATATAGTTTGTTGTTGAGGTCAAATAATTTAATTTTAGTCTCATCTGACCATAACACCTTGTTCTATGTGGCCTCAGAAACTCCTAGGTGTGTTATGGCAAAGCTCAGTTGTGACTGCATGTGGCCTTTCTTGAGGAGTGGCTTGTTTCTTGCAACCCTCCCCATACAAGCCACATTTGTGGAGAATTCATGATATTGTTGTCAAATGCACACAATGACCACTCTTTGTCATAAATTCTTGCAACTGCTTTGGAGTTGCTGTGGGCCTCTTTGAAGCCTCTCTGACCAGTTTCCTCATGGTTCTTTCATTCAGTTTGGAGCGACGTCCAGACCCAGAGAGGGTCTGTGTTGTACCAAATACCTTCCACTTCTTAATAATAGACTTCACTGTGCTTCTAGGCATTGATAAAGCCTTTGATATTTTCTTGTATCCATCTCCTGATTTGTGCCTGTCCACAACATTATCCCGGGGGGCTTTTAACAGTGCCTTGCCACCCATAGTTGATTGTTTGCTTCAGTTACACTACCAGGGACTGAGATGCTCCAGAAAAGCTCTTTTCATGATGAGCTAATCAATATGCCCACAGCTGATCACAGTTGAAGGTCAAATGGCTTTGTGTGTGCCGTTGAGAAGGTGATTAGCTGCACCTGATTGAGTTTACAAGTAATTTTAGGAGGAGGTGATCTATTTTCCAACTCATTGATTCTGTTTTTGAATTGACTTTATTTTTGCCTGACATGTTGATGTTATATATTTCACTTGGATGTTATAAGTTGCACTGAGTAATTACAACTGGATAAACAAAAACTGTGTCTGTCTTTATGTCAGGCTGCAAAGCAACCACATGTGATTATTTTCAAGGGGGGTGATTATTTTTAATACCTACTGTATGTATGTATATATATATATATATATATATATATATATATATATATATATATATATATATATATATATATATATATATATATATATATACACACACACACACACATATACATACACACAATGCACACACATTAGGGCTCAGGCAAAGCTAAAAATACTGTTTGATATTAAATAGACTGACTGTAGATCTGAAATAATTTAGCTTCTAGCCATCTGCTCAGTGCCCACAGCAGATGCGCATTCCTAAAATTTCTATTTCACATTATTATTTTATTTTCATATACAGTCATAAACACTTTAAATGTACCATTTAATGTATTTACATGAGTATAGTATCAACATATAGATATATTTGCACCCCTCCTGTAAAAGGAAACAAATTTCTCCAGCAATCTTCCTTTACAATGTGATGCAATCAGAAGAAAGTGCTGATTAGTCAGTGACTCACTGGGACAGCTCACTGATGTTTATGTGTATCAGGTTATTTTGTATTACATCCCTTTAACCCCTTAGCCGCCAGAAATGTTTGCAATTCATTGGTATACAATCTATTGCAGCTCTTTGTGACAGACAAGAGGTTAGGTGCAGTGTAAAATAATATTTATTTTACCCTCCCAGATAAGATAGTAAACATTATAACTATTTCTTGTACTTAAAAGGGACAGTAAGCTGCAATAACAAAGTGTTAGAGCATATTCTTATTGGGCTATCGTTTGTCTATAATTATGTGTTAACCCGTTCAAGAGAGTTAACACATAGTTAAAGCCAGCCTCAGATTAGCAATACGATCTTATATTGAGATGAACATAACATATGCTGCCCTGATTGGTTCAATGGCTGTTGTCATCTCTGAACCAGTAGTGCATCATGTGTCCGGAGTTAGGTTTAACTGTGTATTTATCTCTTTTTTTGGGATCTTAAACACATAGGTCAGCTTTAATACCATAAGAAAATGCTCTAAGATATTAGATGTATTGCAGTAGCATGTCCCTTTAAGTGTACAAGCAATTGTGATACTGTTGGGGATGTAAGTAACTAAACCTGTCAATACACAGTACTCACCATTTTTTTGCTATCTATTACAGGAGTGGAAAGCAGCTTCTTGCCTCCATCTGCCTCCTCGTCCTCACTGGAACACTCAGAAGGTGTGTCTGCTCTATCCGAGCCTTCTGAGTGATAATCAGATGTGTCCAGCTCTGGCTTATCCACGGAACCTGCTTTTTCCACCTTAACGTCTTCTGGAGCCTTCACAATAAAAGGACGGCAACTTTCCCCCAGCCTAAAGAAAAAAATTTATCTTTAAAAGCTACGCCTCAAGTCAACATATGCAGCACCTATAGACACACTGGTATATTTGGTGATAGAGTATACTGTATAACAGGGGAGGGTTTACTTGCTTTTAAAAATCTGCTTCTGTTAAAAGGACATGAAACCTAAAATGTTTCTTTCATGATTCAGATAGAGAATACAATTTTAAACAACTTTCTAATTTACTTCTCTTACTTAATTTGCTTCCTTCTCTTGTTATCCTTTGCTGAAAGGTTTATCTAGGCAAGCTCAGGAGCAGCAGAGAACCTAGGTTCTAGCTGCTGATTGGTGGCTGCATATATATACCGATTGTCATTGGCTCACCCATGTGTTCAGTTAGAAACCATTAGTGCATTGCTGCTCCTTCAACAAAGGATAACAATAGAATGAAACAAATTAGATAATAGGAGTAAATTAGAAAGTTGTTTAAAATTGTATGTTCTACCTAAATCATGAAAGGAAAAATTTGGGTTTCATGTCCCTTTATGTTTTCACTGCTGTAGTAATAACATTTAATGGGGGACATTAAACTGTATGCTATTGTGATATTAAATGTTTAATTATGTGTAGTAAAAATATTTTGCAATACACTTTCATTATTTATTCTTTCCCCTTTTCCACGTAACTCTGTGGGTTTTCCAATTCCACTGAGTTATAAAATAATAAGTGTTGTCATGTTGGAACCTAGGTTTCCCTTATCTAATCTCATTTGCTGAGAACAATTTGGGACAAATATAAAACAGGCAATAAAGTTTTCAGACATCGAACTGTGTAAACAATAACTTAAGGGAACTCTAATAGATCGTTACTTTATGATTGTCACATATGCGCATATGTTTGCACATTTTATTGTCTAGACACTTTATTGCCTATTTTATATTTGTCCCTGAATGTTTTGAGCAAAAGGTTCAACATGGCGGCACTCCCTACATTAAAAAAATGAAAGTACTTTTATAGAAACTAAAACTTTACACTTATTTCTTTGTTATTTAAACAACTAATATCATTTAAAAATATATATCTGCATAGTATTCTCGGGCTAATCGTTACATCATTATATCTAGCATTTATTGTTCAATATCCCTTGCAACAATGGGTTAGATTACAAGTGGAGCACTATTTTGTGCTCCTGCTCGCTTGTTAACTTCGCGAGATGGAGGCTTTTTGCGCATGTCGTGTTCTGCTCATATTACAAGTTAAAAGTAAAAAGTTTGAGTGAGAAAGGGAGAGGAAAAGGAATAAAAGTAAGAGACAGTGAGAGAAAGAAATAGGAGAGGGAGGACAGAGAAAGAGACGAAAGAGAAAAGAGAGAGCGATTGAAAGAGAGAGAGTTTGAAAGAAAGAGAGAAGTGAAAAGGATATGAGACTTAGGAGCCGATTTATCAATGTCTGTCTGACATGATACGATGTAGCGTGTCATGTCCGATAGACATCGCTGAATGCTGACAGCATACGCTGTCGGCATTTATCATTGAACAAGTAGTTCAAGTGAATCGGACACTAGCAGGGGGTGTCAATCAGCCCGATCGTATAAGATCGGGTAGATTGATGTCCGCAGCCTCAGAGGCAGCGGACCAGTTATGGAGCAGCGATCTTAAGACCGGTGCTTCATAACTGCTGTTTTCGGTGAGCCTAAAGGGGCATCGCCCTTGATAAATTGGCCCCATAGAATGAAGGAAATACAAGAAAAATAATTATAAAAGTGTGGAACAAAAGGAATAGCACAAGATACAGGAGACCTGAAAACTGTGGTTTTCTTGACATCTGTTTATGTTGAGTTTTAAATTAATGGTTTACTGGATTATTTAGTTTTTAAAGGGACATGATACTCAAATGTTGAAGCACTTGAAAGTGATGCAGAATAGCTGCAAAAGCTGACTAAAACATATCCCCTCAACATCTCTATGTTAAAAAGGAAGATATTGTACCTCAAAGTTTTCCAAGTATTCACACCCCACTGTAATGGGACTTTAAGCAGCCAACTATGACTTGCAAAGGAGTGTACATATGGTATGTGCAGGCACAGCCATGTAATTTTCCTATTCAGTTTAAGGAAATTTACTATGAAATCACAGCAAAGCATAGCATGACCTCAGCACTGCTGATGCTGATTCGCTAATGATTTAGGGGGGTTTCAACTTGCAGCTGGACAGCAGTTGAAGTATAACTGTTCACAGAGCACTTACTCTGGTGAACTTACAAAATTGTGAGGTAAAATATCTTCACTTTTTACATAGAGATGTTAGGGTGATATTTTTATATCAGCTTTTTACAGTTAAGCTGCATCACTTTCAAGTGATTTAGCATATGAGTATTATGTCCCTTTAAAAGCTAAATGTCAGTGTTCCAAATTAAAAGATGTTTGAGCAGAGGATATTCTGATATAAAAACATTTCAGGACTTGTTAAAAAATCTCAGATCCATATTTTACTCTTATAGTAAACAAAATAAAGATGACATATAGTTCCTCAGCGGATTATAGATTTTAAAGGGACACTGAACCCAATTTTTTTCTTTCATGATTCAGATAGAGCATGCAATTTTAAGCAACTTTTTAATTTACTCCTATTATCAAATTTTCTTCATTCTCTTGCTATCTTTATTTGAAAAGCAACAATGTAAGTTTGGAAGCCGGCTCATTTTTGGTTCACAACCTGGGTTGTCCTTGCTGATTGGACAGCACCAATAAACAAGTGCTGTCCAGGGTACTGAACCAAAAATTGTCTGGCTCCTTAGCTTAGATGCCTTCTTTTTCAAATAAAGATAACAAGAGAAGGAAGAAAAATTTACAATAGGAGTAAATTAGAAAGTTGCTTAAAATTACATGCTCTATCTAAATCATGAAAGAAAAAAATTGGGTTTAGTATCCCTTTAAATATTTAAAGGACAATTTCCTTGCAGGTATACTATATATTAGTAAATGTTTCATATTTTTGGATAATTTATCATAGGGTTTCTGACTCAACAGAGGTTCCTGGTAGCATTTCCAGCCTATAATGAATACTTTAGACAAGTGAGTCAGAGGATGCTGATGTCTGTGCCTTTGGTATTTTATTATGAACTAGTCCCATATAGATGAATAGGTTTATGTTTATTTAAACATTTTAGTTCTGGTCGATAATGGGGTTTTATTGCCAATTACTTACCGGCAGCTGACCTCCTGGGGATCAATCCAGAGAGACATATCCCGAGGTAGACTTAACTGGGAACAGCGCAGACCGCTCCGTACACAGGCCTGTAACACAGAGTCATCTACAGAAAGGCTGTGCTCTATCCGAATACACCTACAAAAGGAGGAAAAAGGTTGTAGCTGCCAGTCAACTAAAAAGAAAGTGTCATCAGTAAAAAGGAACAGAATGAAAATATGAAGGTGCAAAAAAATAAGAGGACATGGGGAGGTCAAAAAGTCTCAACAAAGCGTCAATAACAAGTTCCTTTTACAATGAGAAATATAAATAGCAAATATAAACTGAAGCATGATCATAGGCGCCAGTCACTTGCCTCCTGGCTTGGACACATCTGGAGAATGGTCCTGGGGTTAGGCAATAAAGTTCTTAACTCAGCCCCCATAAAACATATAAGGCCATGTGACCCTCTTCTGGATACATGACAATCTCATCTTTCAACTAAAAGGTTAGTCACATGACCCTCTTTTGTGATCATGTGTTCATTTCTAAAGATTGAACATTTCTAATCTATAAGACACTATGTTTAGCTTAATAACTCTTACACTGTGTCTCAATTGCAGCTAAAACATCTACGATGCAACCAACTTAAAAAAGAAAACTTTACATTCAGGTGTGGTGGTAACATAATCGAATGTAAGTTCCTAACATATAATAGATTTGATTTAGGGCAATAGATTTGCAAAAGGGATGATAACGCTCTCTATGCACAAATTTAATTCCATGAGACCACTTAAGTGAAAAGACTCCTCTTTCAAATGCATGTGGTTGTTAAAAAATTGGGACATATTTTATTTTACTTACTAGAAACTAAGTTCTCAGAAAAAAAACTGAATTGATCAACAAATTTGCAATACCTTCTCTTCCAAAACTAAACCAACACAACATTAGCTCACATGACCCTATGATATCATATGCTTTGTGTAAATATGTTAAGTATTTATTTTGCTATATTTTTTTTTTAGTTAAAATTAATAGGGTATTAACTCTTAAAATGTATGTCTTGGATCTGTTTTTCTATACTGATATTACTATATTTGATTGTATTTATTGCCCATCCCCTGGGGAAAAAAATTCTGACTGCTCATGAGCATGACCATGACCATGACCATGACCCTTAGCACAATTAGTGAGGGCTTGAACAGGACTAATCTGACATTAATTTTGCATTGATACATTTGTCCTTTTTTGTTTTTTGTTTTTGTACCTTTACATGTAAATATTTAATTGAATTTAGAACAAACATATCTCAGGGATATCATAATAATAACTTGTGATTTTTGATTTACTCAAACCTTACTCTGGAAGTATCATGGGGTTAATATTTCAATCATTTTATTATTTATTTATAAAATATTTTACCAGGAAGAATACATTGAGATTTCTCTCGTTTTCAAGTATGTCCTGGGTCCACAAAACATTGCATTGATACAATAGGGTACAATAATACAAAAACAATATTAATGCATAACATATGCAGAATTTAACATAGAAGAGGTAGGAAATTTAAAATCAACCATGACAGATGCATTCTGTTTTGAGATATGTAGAGAGGGATCTTTTAAAGGATTTTAGACTTGGGGGAGGTTTTAAAGTGTGCGGGAGGTCGTTCCATAATTGTGGTGCTCTGTAGGAAAAGGAGGATCGAGCTGCATTCTTTTGTATAGAGGCAGACTAAATAACGTGCTGGTACTGGATCGGAGGTTATGGGAGGTGGGGACAGCCGGGGAGAGCATTCTGCTCAGGTAGGGTCGGAGCTTCCCAGAAAAGCTGTTAAACACAAGGCAGGAAAGATGGAGGGTGCATCTGGATTCCAGTGACAGCCTGTTTAGTTCTTTTAGCATGACACAATGGTGGGTCCTGTAGTTACATTGTAGCACAAAGCGGCAGAATGAGATATACAGTGTATTAAGTTTATTAAGGTGACTTTGCGTTGCAGGTGCATATACTACGTCTCCATAATCCATGATTGGCATCAGCATTTGTTGTACAATCTTTTCCTTTACTGTAGGGCTGAGGCAGGATTTGTTTCTGTACAGGGCACCTAGTTTTGGACAGAGTTTAGATACAAGTTTTTCTATGTGGAGGCCAAAAGATAGAGTTTATATACATGAGACATAAAAAAATGATAAAATTCAGCACTTCTGTGCGTTCAGATAAATTAGGTTTTCTACACAAAGCTTCAAGAAACTGGGTTTCTATTGAAGGAGGGAATTTGGGATATGGATATGCAAATGAGCTTCACATTTTTGCTTCTAACATTTTAAACCCAGACTTCCTCTTGCAAGTGCTGTGCTCCTTACCCCGAATAACCCTAGCAGACACAATATTGTTAGCCTCTATGCAGAGCACTAGAGGTGAACTCTGCTTAGAATATATAGATTTAGTGGTACAGAATCTGATTAGCTGTAGCACCTGCCTACAGAGACTTTAAAAAAAAAAAAAAAAAGGCAAAGAGCCTAACATACCTAATAGATAGTACCTAACGTACTATCTATTATGTAATTAACACTTTGAAGGCAATCTGTATTATCTATCTCATGGAAAACATTTAAATACATTTTTCAGATTTACTGTCTCTTTAAGTATTTCGTTTGTAGAGCTGACCAGGAATTCTTTACATTTTACTTGCTGTGCTTCAGGACCAGAACTGAGAGACCATCAGAGACACACACACTACACACCTCTCTTTTATCTTACAGAAGAAACATTACTTTACACTTGCTAAATCAATTAACTGATATAAGATGTTTGAAATTGTAATATAAAATGTTTAATTCAACCTTCCTATGCACTTTCATTATTTATTGTGCCCTCTTTTGCTTTGTAGGTTTTCCAGTGTACACTGCAGCATTCACAAGAATAAACCCTGTCACACATATGTATCTAATTGTCCTTAGCAGAGGTGATAAGATAAGATACTGCAAATCGATAAGGTTTTCTAACAGTGGCAAGACTTGTCTGTTGCAGTAACAAGTTCATATTAGCTCCTCCATGAAAGACAAGCAGTAGTTGGATTACTTCCATTGAAAAGCAATCGCAGAAAACAAGGTGTGAATTCCAAAAGTTTTCACACTTGGCAAGTATGTTAATGCATTGCAAGAATACTAAAAAGTCTTACCACCATGACATATATGATAACAATTAGGAGACTGAAATATGTGTTGTGGGTAGTTACCTGTATGCCTGGCCTTTCTGGGGACTGTCTGGGTACCAGTGGCCTGCAAATTTGTCACATAAAATTGTGATCAATGTCTGTGTAAACCTCTCCACTTGCTCACTGTCCAGCTTCTGGTGACGGTTTAGCAGTCTTACAATGTAAGACGCTCCCAGCTGTACCTCATTACGCATAACTGATGTTCACGTTTTGTCCAACTCCTAGAGCGATAAATACAAATCAGTAGGTTCATACAGTGTCTTTTTAGATGCATTTACCACTTTCATTATTCAAAAATATAATCAATAAAATAATTTTCATGATTGAATAATTTTTTAAGAAATTCCCAACAAAATTGTGCTTTTTTTTTTGTACATTCAACCATCTAAAACATTAAAGGGATATGAAACCCAAAGTGTCAAAATTAAACTTTCATGATTCAGATAGAGCATATGATTTTAAAGAACTTTTTAATTTACTTCTATTATTAATTTGCCTTTGTTCTTTTGGTATCTTTTGTTGAAAAGCAGGGACATATGCTTAGATTCTGTCTATTTCTGGAGCACTATATGACTGGAGTTTAGCAACCATGTTATCCATTTGCAAAAACACTAGCACTATTTCCTGCCATGTAGGGTTCCAAATGGCTGCCTCGGTATCTCTTCAACAACAGAATATTATTCGAACAAAGCAAATTTGATAAAAGAAGTAAATTGGAAACTTTTTTTTAAATGGTATGCTCTGTCTAAATCACAAAAGACATTTTTTAGGTTTCATATCCCTTAATCTAAATTAAATACTCTCATTTAGCAACCAGATACTTTTGTCTTTGGTGTTTAAAGGGATACCATACTCAAAAATGACAAATGACATCTAAGAGAGTATTTCAAAATGTATTAAATTAATTTGTTTTTTAACATTAACATTTTTAACTACTACTCTTTCACATATAAATATTTTGAGTCCAACATTCTTTTAACAAAACAACGTGAAGAATATATTTTCACATACAAAAATATTATTGATTACTACAAAAATACAGGTTATCTATTAATTTATATTTTTGGAAGTTATTTATGCTGTTTAAGTATTTGTTCTGATTTTCTGTAGTAACGTATTCTTGTTTTTATCTGTCACTCCCCTGTATTAATACGCAATGGGTACAAATGTTGCACTCAACGTATATATGTACTAGCCACTTCCTGGCAGGGTTTTCCTCTATTTGGGAGGTGTTGTGGTTGGGTGGAGGTTTAGTGATGTCACACACATTAGCAGAATGAATATAACACAGAAGTGTATGAGAAATGTTGGAGTGTCCCATACAGAAATTTTCTTTTCCTGATAATTAAGAACATTCCTTTCTGTGATTGTGTGAATGAGAATACATTTAGAAGCAGGAACTGAGAGGGGATACTAGAGATCGTGAGATGACATTTAGAAACTGAGAAAATAACAGCTGACTACACAGAAGAGATGAAGGTCAATAGGGAAGATTGAATCTAGAGGAGAGGGTAAATCAGAGAAGAGATGAGTATAGTGCTACATAAAGAAATAGGAAAAATAATAACATAGGACAATGAAAAGAGAAGATGAGAAGGTGTAGATATAATAGAAGATTATTGCACTTAAGTTTTTCTGTAACTATCTGTAAACCCCCCCCCCCCCCCCCACACACACACACACTACCCCAGGCAAAGTGGTTAAAATCCATAGTTTTCTGAGACAAAAAGAAAAAAAAAATCACAAATATAGGTGTGCCACATAAATATATATATATTCTTATTCTTGAGTATAAATTAAAAAAAAATTAAAAGAGAAAATAAAAATGTGATTATAACTTTTATCTTATTCTTGAGTATAAATTAAAAAAAATAAAAAGAGAAAATAAAAATGTGATTATAACTATTATCTTATTCTTGAGTATAAATTAAAAAAAAATGAAAAGAGAAAATAAAAATGTGATTATAATTATTATTTTTTATAAAAGGTACTTATATCCCGGGGAGAGGGGGTTCGATTGCAGTTAAGCTATTCAGCTTAAACTGCTGAGCCACAAAAAAAATTGGCCATACAAGATGTGAAATAGCTCATCAATATAATTGTATTACTACAAATTAACAGGGTAATCACTATAAATTAAAATGAACAGCAGAAAGCACTGGTAGCTTTGCTGTCACATTATGTTGGTCAAATAACAACTACACTTAAGCAACCATGTATAACTGTTGAGGATAACTGCGGTGATCAGAAGTCTTTAAATGATAAAAAATTAATAATGTATATATTTATTCCCCTAAATAGGGGTTCCCATAATCAGTAGCATTTAACCAGACTCCAGCGTATCCCATTTCTACAGGGAACTCTCTAGAAAATGTAAAAGAAAGAAAACTATTGCATTATGAATCTCTTCCTTTACAGAACATTTCAGTTCTTAGTGAATTATTTTTTTTACTATTTGGTTTGCAGTGGAAGTTTCAGTAATGTTATTACAAGAAACATCCCCTGAATATTAGTACCAGTATAAAATATAACTCATTGGATTTTTCGCCTTTTAACTTTTTTTTTCTCTTGTTAAGTGTATCCAGTCCACGGATCATCCATTACTTGTGGGCTATTCTCCTTACCAACAGGAAGTTGCAAGAGGATCACCCACAGCAGAGCTGCTATATAGCTCCTCCCCTAACTGCCATATCCAGTCATTCTCTTGCAACTCTCAACAAAGATGGACGTAGTAAGAGGAGAGTGGTGTATTATAGTTAGTTTCTTAACTTCAATCAAAAGTTTGTTATTTTTAAATGGTACCGGAGTGTACTGTTTTATCAAAGGCAGCATTAGAAGAAGAATCTGCCTGTGATTTCTATGATCTTAGCAGAAGTAACTAAGATCCATTGCCGTTCTCACATATTCTGAGGAGTGAGGTAACTTCAGAGAGGGAATGGCGTGCAGGTTTTCCTGCAATAAGGTATGTGCAGTAAACATATTTCTAGGGATGGAACTTGCTAGAAAAATGCTGCTGATACCGGATTAATGTAAGTTAAGCCTAAATGCAGTGATTTAATAGCGACTGGTATCAGGCTTATTAACAGAGATACATACTCTTATAAAAGTGTAATATAAAACGTTTGCTGGCATGTTTAATCGTTTTTATATATGCTTTGGTGATAAAACATATTGGGGCCTAGTTTTTTCCACATGGCTGGCTTTATTTTTGCCTAGAAACAGAGGCTTTCCACTATTATAGTATAAAAGTTACAGTTGGTGCAGTTAAAATTAGAAACTGTGACATTCAGCTTCCCTCAGCAGTCCCCTGCATGCTATAGGACATCTCTGATGGGCTCAAAACGCTTCAAAAGTAGGAGCTGTGGCAGTTGTTATGACTGTTTAAAAAACATATTTTTCGTTTTGTTAATCTGTTTTTTGTATTAAGGGGTTAATCATCCATTTGCAAGTGGGTGCAATGCTCTGCTAACTTGTTACATACACTGTAAAAACTTTGTTAGTTTAACTGCCTTATTTCACTGTTATTTCAAATTTTGCCAAAATTTGTTTCTCTTAAAGGCACAGTAACATTTTTTATATTGCTTGTTAACTTTGTTTAAAGTGTTTTCCAAGCTTGCTAGTCTCATTGCTAGTCTGTACAAACATGTCTGACACAGAGGAAACTACTTGTTCATTATGTTTAAAAGCCATGGTGGAGCCCCATAGGAGAATGTGTACTAAATGTATTGATTTCACCTTAAACAGTAAAGATCAGTCTTTATCTATAAAAGAACTGTCACCAGAGGGGTCTGTCGAGGGGGAAGTTATGCCGACTAACTCTCCCCACGTGTCGGACCCTTCGCCTCCCGCTCGAGGGACGCATGCTAATATGGCGCCAAGTACATCAGGGATGCCCATAGCGATTACTTTGAAGGACAAGGCTGCAATCATGAATAATACCCTGTCACAGGTATTAGCCAGATTGCCTGAATTGAGAGGCAAGCGCGATAGCTCTGGGGTTAGACGAGATACAGAGCGCGTAGATGCTGTAAGAGCCATGTCTGATACTGCGTCACAATATGCAGAACCTGAGGACGGAGAGCTTCAGTCTGTGGGTGACGTCTCTGAATCGGGGAGACCTGATTCAGAGATTTCTAATTTTAAATTTAAGCTTGAGAACCTCCGTGTGTTACTTGGGGAGGTATTAGCTGCTCTGAATGACTGACACAATTGCAGTGCCAGAGAAATTGTGTAGGCTGGATAAATACTATGCAGTGCCGGTGAGTACTGATGTTTTTCCAATACCTAAAAGGCTTACAGAAATTATTAGTAAGGAGTGGGATAGACCCGGTGTGCCCTTTTCCCCACCTCCTATATTTAGAAAAATGTTTCCAATAGATGCCACTACACGGGACTTATGGCAGACAGTCCCTAAGGTGGAGGGAGCAGTTTCTACTTTAGCAAAGCTTACCACTATCCCGGCTGAGGACAGTTATGCTTTTTCAGATCCAATGGATAAAAAATTAGAGGGTTACCTTAAGAAAATGTTTATTCAACAAGGTTTTTATTTTACAGCCCCTTGCATGCATTGCGCCTGTCACTGCTGCGGCGGCGTTCTGGTTTGAGGCCCTGGAAGAGGCCATCCATACAGCTCCATTGACTGAAATTATTGACAAGCTTAGAACACTTAAGCTAGCTAACTCATTTGTTTCTGATGCCATTGTTCATTTGACTAAACTAACGGCTAAGAATTCCGGATTCGCCATCCAGGCGCGTAGGGCGCTATGGCTTAAATCCTGGTCAGCTGATGTGACTTCAAAGTCTAAATTACTTAACATTCCTTTCAAGGGGCAGACCTTATTCGGGCCTGGTTTGAAAGAAATTATTGCTGACATTACTGGAGGTAAGGGTCATACCCTTCCTCAGGACAGGGCCAAATCAAGGGCCAAACAGTCTAATTTCCGTGCCTTTCGAAATTTCAAGGCAGGTGCAGGATCAGCTCCCTCTACTTCAAAACAAGAGGGAACTTTTCCTCAATCTAAGCAGGCCTGGAAACCTACCCAGTCCTGGAACAAGGAGCGGCCCCCTATCCGACAACGGATCTAGTAGGGGGCAGACTCTCTCTCTTCGCCCAGGCGTGGGCAAGAGATGTTCAGGATCCCTGGGCGTTGGTGATCATATCTCAGGGATATCTTCTGGACTTCAAAGATTCTCCCCCACAAGGGAGATTTCACCTTTCAAGATTATCTGCAAACCAGATAAAGAAAGAGGCATTCCTAAGCTGCGTGCAAGACCTCCTTGTAATGAGAGTGATCCAAAAAAGAGGGAACCTTCAGACCAATTTTGGATCTAAAGATCCTAAACAAATTCCTCAGAGTTCCATCATTCAAGATGGAAACTATTCGAACCATTTTACCCATGATCCAAGAGGGTCAGTACATGACCACAGTGGACTTAAAGGATGCCTACCTTCACATTCCGATCCACAAGAATCATCATCGGTTCCTGAGGTTTGCCTTTCTAGACAGGCATTACCAGTTTGTAGCTCTTCCATTCGGGTTGGCTACAGCCCCAATAATTTTTACAAAGGTTCTGGGCTCACTTCTGGCGGTTCTAAGACCACGAGGCATAGCGTTGGCTCATTACCTAGACGACATCCTGATACAGGCGTCAAGCTTTCAAATTGCTAAGTCTCATACAGAGATAGTTCTGGCATTTCTGAGGTCGCATGGGTGGAAAGTGAACGAAGAAAAGAGTTCTCTATCTCCTCTCACAAGGGTTTCCTTCCTAGGGACTCTGATAGATTCTATAGAAATGAAAATTTACCTGACGGAGTCCAGGTTATCAAAACTTCTAAATGCTTGCCGTGTTCTTCACTCCATTCCGCGCCCCACAGTGGCTCAGTGCATGGAAGTAATCGGCTTAATGGTAGCGGCGATGGACATAGTGCCATTTGCGCGCCTGCATCTCAGACCGCTGCAATTATGCATGCTCAGTCAGTGGAATGGGGATTACACAGATTTGTCCCCTCTACTAAATCTGGATCAGGAAACCAGAGATTCTCTTCTCTGGTGGTTATCTCGGGTCCATCTGTCCAAAGGTATGACCTTTCGCAGGCCAGATTGGACCATTGTAACAACAAACGCCAGCCTTCTAGGTTGGGGTGCAGTCTGGAACTCCCTGAAGGCTCAGGGTTCATGGACTCAGGAGGAGAAACTCCTCCCAATAAATATTCTGGAGTTAAGAGCAATATTCAATGCTCTTCTAGCTTGGCCTCAGTTAGCAACACTGAGGTTCATCAGATTTCAGTCGGACAACATCACGACTGTGGCTTACATCATCCATCAAGGGGGGACCAGGAGTTCCCTAGCGATGTCAGAAGTCTCCAAGATAATTCGCTGGGCAGAGACTCACTCTTGCCACCTATCAGCGATCCATATCCCAGGGGTAGAGAACTGGGAGGCGGATTTTCTAAGTCGTCAGACTTTTCATCCGGGGGAGTGGGAACTCCATCCGGAGGTGTTTGCTCAATTGGTTCTCCGTTGGGGCAAACCATAACTGGATCTCATGGCGTCTCGCCAGAACACCAAGCTTCCTTGTTACGGATCCAGGTCCAGGGACCCAGAAGCGGCACTGATAGATGCTCTAGCAGCGCCTTGGTTCTTCAACCTGGCCTATGTGTTTCCACCGTTTCCTCTGCTCCCTCGTCTGATTGCCAAAATCAAACAGGAGAGAGCATTGGTGATATTGATAGCACCTGCGTGGCCACGCAGGACCTGGTATGCAGACCTAGTGGACATGTCATCCTTTCCACCATGGACTCTGCCTCTGAGACAAGACCTTCTAATACAAGGTCCTTTCAATCATCCGAATCTACTTTCTCTGAGACTGACTGCATGGAGATTGAACGCTTGATCCTATCAAAGCGTGGCTTCTCCGAGTCAGTAATTGATACCTTAATACAGGCACGAAAGCCTGTCACCAGCAAAATTTACCACAAGATTTGGCGTAAATATCTTCATTGGTGTGAATCCAAGAATTACTCATGGAGTAGGGTTAGGATTCCTAGGATATTGTCCTTCCTCCAAGAGGGTTTGGACAAAGGACTATCAGCTAGTTCTTTAAAGGGACAGATTTATGCTCTGTCTATTCTTTTACACAAGCGTCTGGCAGAAGTTCCAGACGTTCAGGCATTTTGTCAGGCTTTAGTTAGAATTAAGCCTGTGTTTAAACCTGTTGCTCCCCCATGGAGCTTAAACTTGGTTCTTAAAGTTCTTCAAGGGGTTCCGTTTGAACCCCTTCATTCTATTGATATCAAACTTCTATCATGGAAAGTTCTTTTTCTGATGGCTATTTCCTCGGCTCGAAGAGTCTCGGAGTTATCTGCCTTACATTGTGATTCTCCTTATCTGATCTTTCATTCAGATAAAGTAGTTCTGCGTACAAAACCTGGGTTTTTACCTAAGGTGGTTTCAATCAAGAGATTGTTGTTCCATCATTATGCCCTAATCCTTCTTCAAAGAAGGAACATCTTTTGCATAATCTAGACGTAGTCCGTGCATTGAAGTTTTACTTGCAGGCTACTAAAGATTTTCGCCAAACATCTCACCTGTTTGTTATTTACTCTGGACAGAGGAGAGGTCAAAAGGCCTCGGCAACCTCTCTTTCTTTTTGGCTTCGGAGTATAATCCGTTTAGCATATGAGACTGCTGGACATCAGCCCCCTGAAAGAATTACAGCTCATTCTACTAGAGCTGTGGCTTCCACCTGGGCTTTTAAAAATGAGGCCTCTGTTGAACAGAGTTGCAATGCTGCGACTTGGTCTTTGCTTCATACCTTTTCAAAATTTTACAAATTTGATACTTTTGCTTCTTCGGAGGCTGTTTTTGGGAGAAAGGTTCTACAGGCAGTGGTTCCTTCCGTTTAAGTTCCTGCCTTGTCCCTCCCATCATCCGTGTACTTAAGCTTTGGTATTGGTATCCCACAAGTAATAGATGATCCGTGGACTGGATACACTTAACAAGAGAAAACATAATTTATGCTTACCTGATAAATTTATTTCTCTTGTAGTGTATCCAGTCCACGGCCCGCCCTGTCCTTTTAAGGCAGGTCTAAATTTGAATTAAACTTCAGTCACCACTGCACCCTATGGTTTCTCCTTTCTCGGCTTGTTTCGGTCGAATGACTGGATATGGCAGTTAGGGGAGGAGCTATATAGCAGCTCTGCTGTGGGTGATCCTCTTGCAGCTTCCTGTTGGGAAGGAGAATATCCCACAAGTAATGGATGATCCGTGGACTGGATACACTACAAGAGAAATAAATTTATCAGGTAAGCATAAATTATGTTTTTCTTGAAAAGTACATTCAGGGTAAAGAGAGGGCAGAGAGGCATTATTTAGCAAAATTCTATTGCTGAGTAATGGAAATAAATGATAGTCCCTTAAAGCATTTTGCAGTGTCAGTTCTACCATGAGTATAAACATTGCCCTCCCCATCTGCATTGATATAGGCTAATGAAAAGGCTGATGAAATGTAAACATGTAAATGTAAAAATGTAAACATGCAGAGAAGAGACTCCAAATTGCATGCCATACAATCAGATAGTGTAAGTTCAAATCACTGAAGTTACTCTATGACAAAACACCCAGGTTGAACTTCTTTGTTAAAGGGACACTGAACCCAAATTTTTTCTTTTTTGATTCAGATAGAGCATGCAAATTTAAGCATCTTTCTAATTTACTCCTATTATCAATTTTTCTTCGTTCTCTTGCTTTCTTTATTTGAAAAATAAGGCATCTTAGCTATTTTTGGTACAGAACCATGGAAAGCACTTGTTTATTGGTGGGTGAATTTATCCACCAATCAGCAAGAACTACACAGGGTGTTCACCAAAAATGGGCCGGCATCTAAACTTACATTCTTGCATTTCAAATAAAGATACCAAAAGAATTAAGAGAGAATTTCATAATAGGAGTAAATTAGAAAGTTGCTTAAAATTGCATGCTCTATCTGAATCATGAAAGAAAAAAATTGGGTTCAGTGTCCCTTTAATAGTAGTGGTTATAATAAGACAGGATATATGAGCTGTTCGGTTAGTGTTTACGTTTAAAGGGACATTAAACCCACATTTTTTTCTTTCACGATTCAGAAAGCGACCTGCTTCGTTCTCTTGATATCCTTTGTTGAAAGGCATATATATATACTCAGTAGCTGCTGATTGGTGGCTGCACATACTGTAGATGCCTCGTGTTATTGGCTCACCTATGTGCATTGCTATTTATTCAACAAAGGATTCGTAAAGAATGAAGAAATTAGATAACAGAAGTAAATTGGAATGTTGAATCTGTAAATTGGTTAAACGCCTAGGTAAAGTCACACGCCTGTAGCTTACAAGCAGAAAACAAGTAGCAATTGATGGGATCATACAACTGCTTCTCTTGATTGGTTGTCTCTCCTTACATCTCCCAAGCAGAAAACAGGTAGCAAATGGCAAGGTCATATAGATGCCACAACTGATTGGTTGACCAGTCTTGCATCTCCTGCACATTATTTTACATATGTGTTTAACCCCTTAAATGGAGTATGTCCCTTTAATGAGTATGTGATATATGACATCTTTTAGTTGGTAGAAGATCACTACACTAATACTCTGGGTTACAAACTGTGTATTCTAATACAGGACACCCTGAGCTTTCATGTTTATTGATGTCAGCTGTGTATACTAGAACAAGGTATGCCATGTTCAGTGTTCTCATACTTGTAGTGATATGAGCTGCACATGCTAAGACAAGACACCCTGTGACGCCTGTAAGCAGTTGCTTCCCCTATGTGATAAGCTTCAGGTGGCACTTGTACACACAGCTGTAATTTCCTGGTACTTTCCATGTTCAAGTGGTCAGTTACATCCCCCGCATGATACATTACTGTACAAGGCTTTATAAGCAGATAACCTACAAGAACAAATGTAGCTGAACTAAACATTTCTAAGATCTAGCAGTAAACGGTTGTGCCTATGATGTGATGGGGCAGTGACATTTTACACAATGTGTCAATATGGATTTATAATAAAAATGAATGAAAGCTTCCTGGGGATGTAGTTCAGTTTCCTCTTTTGTGTATTATTTTCCTGGATAAAATACCAGTGTATGGTATCCTGGAACTAGGTCACCTTTTGTTGCCATAACAAAACTGCCACTACAATATTTTTATGGCAGTAATGTTTCAAGTGACAATTTTACAGCATCAGTTGTAATGTCACCTACTAAAAGGATTTGCGAAGGTGGGAAGTCTTATTAACCTCTTGGATACCAAAGGAGATTTACTCTAGCTCTATCTAGTCCAACCCACAAACCTAACCCTAGACCTCCAGTCACAATATCAACAAGCTAAGGACCTACTGATATTATTGTCTTGGCAAAATAATTACACTGATGATATTGTTTTAACATTAAAGGATAATGTTGATTCTATAATATGGATCTATAGTTGTATCTTCTTATCCCACACTGCATGAATCCTCTGTTTAAGCCACAATATACCAACCCAAACACCCTATTCTGGGCCAGATTACGGGTGAAGCGCGATTGTTTGCGCTTGAGCAATATGGTGTTTTCACATTCATTTGCATGCAAGTTAAATTGCACTTGTAGGTTTTTTTCCTCCATTGACTTCTATGGGGAATAGGTTATCGCGTGCATGATATTCTAAGCTCGGCTTTTTGCGCGCATTGGGTTAGCGTGCGAGTGATAACTTTTTACTTTAAAACTGATGTGCGCGAAGCGTTTACTTCTAGCCATGTTAGCGTGCGAGTGAAAGCGCTAAATAGCACTCCACTCATAACATGGCCCTCTATATTAAATACCCTAAAAGGGACCCTACTTTTACTAATAGGTCTTAATAAATATAAGGTTTAAAGGGACACTGTACCCAATTTTTTTCTTTTGTGATTCTCTTGGTATCTTTATTTGAACTGCAAGAATGTAAGTTTAGATGCTGGCCCATTTTTGGTGAACAACCTGGGTTGTTCTTGCTGATTGGTGGATAAATTCATCCACCAATAAAAAAGTGCTATCCAGAGTACTGAAACAAACAAAAAAACTTAGATGCCTCCTTTTTCAAATAAAGATAGCAAGAGAACAAAGAAAAATTGAAAATAGGAGTAAATTAGAAAGTTGCTTAAAATTGCATGCTCTATCTGAATCACAAAAGAAAAAAATTGGGTTCAGTGTCCCTTTAAGCAGCATGGCTGCCATTACCTTGAAGTAACTCTATATGCTTGTCATTTAAAAAGAAATTAAAGGTCGTTAACAATGTATCAGTCACAAGATATATAGAAACTATATTGTTTCTGTCTTTACACTATATGGTAATGTATATACAGTAAAATAGAAAACACACTGTGGTCTTATTATACTAAATAAAACACGTATGTTGACGCAGTATGTTCATTGGTTAAAATTCAATAAACACATTTAAATAACATTGTAACGATGTTTAAAATATGTAATACTAAATATTAGATAGGCAGTTTCAGATTTTAGTCTTTAGCCCTTTTAGATATGGGCTCCATAATATGGATACCTACAATGTATAAAGCATGTCCTTTAGCTTAACCTCCATGTGCCAGCCCCGACATTATAGAATACAAGCACAGTTATATATTATAGGTTATTAAGAAATAAGAATTAAAGATTTGAAATGATATTTTACAGTAAAAGTCCCCAATAGTATCAGACTGTAAAATCTCCACTCCTGTTTTAATCTGTTTAACCCTGTTTTGTCTTTTATATCCAGTGTGGATCATTGTAAAAAAATAATAATAATACAAATAATTAATAATATTAATAATTTAATGCCCTATATTCACCAATTCCTTTGTTATACAACAGTTCTATGAAGCCTATTTAATAAAGATTGGAGAGAAGAGTGAGTTTTAATGAATTAGCAGCCAGGAAAACAAAGGAGCTGGTAAGAGTAGAGAGACTAGAGAGGCTGTTAGTGAATCTTGCCCACTGAAGAATAAAGAGAGAGCTTTAGTGAAAGGCTGCCTGGAATCACATTCAGTTCCATTGAATTAAGTAAGTTTGACTAAGAGCTACACACTGACTTACCAATTAGCTGTGCCCGGAGCTTGTCTGATCAGCTTTACTGTGTGTGTAATACTGTGTAACAGCATGGTGATCTTCTACTTCCCAGCACACATCTATGAATCACAGAGGGGCGGGAATCCCCAGCTGTGACATCAGGAGCCATATATGGACATCCTGAGGACGACAGTCAGACACCCTGGAAATGCACAGCTGCTTTGTCCCTTTAGTGCTTCAGATACTGGTAGAAGGTCACTTACAATCATACAACTGGATGGTTTAACCTCTCCTTGACAAGATATCAACAAAGGCTTTATTATCACATCCAGAATGAGAGCTGCACACTCAGATCACAAGTGTGGTTCATGTTACAGGAAGAGAATGTCTCAGAGCTAAACACGTGGAGTCTTTCATATCCTTTTCCTTTGTGGCCAAAAAGATCATGTGATCATATTATTTTCTGTAAGAATTATTGCAGCTTAGACCATTTGATTAGGACCTAATTAAAATTAAGTACCCAACTTAAAATATGAAATATGATATTTCAATCATCCTAAATATCTGATATCTTTTTAACATTTCCCTCCAAATTTGTTTAAACACAAAGGGCTAGATTACAAGTGGATCACTAATTTATGGGGAGGATGATAAATAACCAGCCATGACAAGTGGCTGGTTATTGCTACCGCGGGTAGCAATTAGGGCTCCAAAAATTAACCAGAGATCAAATCTCTGGTTAATTTAGAAAAAAAATCCCCATATTCCCCCAAACTGTGCAAGGTTCCTTAATAAAATAAAATTATATTAGCATCTTTAATTCTTTCAAATTAACTGAACAAGGCAGTTTTAGGGGTTAAATTGAGGGTATGTGGGGTGAAAAGTGCCTTTACATTGCGGGTCCATGGGAAACTGTGTTATCACTGTAAATATATATGTATACACTTTATATATATATATATATAAAAACACATACATATATATGTATATATTCATATACATATATATTTACACATTGCTGCCCGACTTACCCCCTGCGCTGCGCTAGGTTCTGTGTCGTGTCTCACGGCATGAGAACGAGGCTCCCATTGAAGCCTTTGGAAGCACACTCTCATGAGCGCAAAGCTTCCGTGCAATGTGAACGCAAGGTCTTGTTCGTATTGCCCTCAACTTGTAATACCAGCGCACATTTGCTTCACTTGTAATCTAGCCTCATTATAAGCATTATATATAATATACTATATAATACGCATACACATGCAAGCGCACACATGTACACACTTCTCAACACTGGTAAAACATTGTGAAAAAAATCCCCAAAATACTGTATTTCTAGTGCCCTTTTGTATTAGTGGACAGGACCTGCAAATAAGCACAGAGTGTGTTCTTTCTAAAATTCCATAACCATGGTAACAAGTTTTCCTATAATGCTAGCGCCACTGGTTCATACACAGTCTTTAACGAAGCCCAGAGGTGCCCAACTGCATCTGAAGACAGCCAGTTTCATCTTTATTGGGATTCCTCAGTACCAGCAGGTTATTTAACTGAGGCTAGGAATTTCATTGTAACGCGTTACAAAGAAAACAGAGAAGGCTATAGCATTCATTATAAGAAAAATATATCAGAATTATAACCACCCCAATATGTCTGATACAATTTTGAAAAATGTACTTATTTTATAAAATTAGCTTTTTTTAATCTTAGTATCCTTGGTTGAAGAATAAACCTAGAAAGGCTTGGGCAGGATCATGCACAGGGCATGTTTGCAACAATGTTTGTTGTAATTGTATATCTTATTTAACTGTTTTATTCTTACCTTTTTATTATAGAAAAACATCTGAGCATGCAAAAAGCTTTAACGTTGAACAGAAGCACTGCAAATAGCCAAGACATGCAGCTAAATCTGGCAAAATATGTGTTCTACAGGTACAGGTCAGAAGACCATTTGAGTGCACTGAAATCCAGGTCTAAATTTAAAATGCTAGGGCAAGCGAACAGCATTGGTTCCTACATAGCTAGAAATTTGTATTTTGAAAGAAGGGAATGAAGCCAAAAGTGCACAACTGAGTTTAATATTTGGGGTTTCATGCCCTTTAAATGCAAAACATGCATAATAAAAAGACAATGCATTTGTCCTGGACAGACTTACTTTTTTGTCATCCTGTTGCTTTACTGATATTAGTTATCTTTGTTCTTTACCCGTGCCAGGGTTGGGTAGTTCTGTAACACTGCACTTCTTTTGGAAAATGAATTAAGAGTATGCAATAACTCTTACTATGAAATTAGTCTGAAAAAAGGTTGATGCTGGTTTAAAATTAAGTTCATTTTTATTCCCATGAAAATGATTGCAGCATTAGCTATCAGAAAGCTAATTAAACACGGAACAACAGAATACATTTAACTCCATGTGGGGGTGGAAGAGATAAGTGCTAAAATGTATATTTTCTATTACTCTCTTTAAGTATTAGATTTTATGCATACATACAGAGATAATATATAAGATAATATATAAGAAGGCCTTTGTGTATAGATAGAAAAGATAAGATAGGAATGTCTGCTTTCTTTGCAAGCACAGCCCATTTGAATGGGTTGTGCTTTTAACAAGCTAGAACACCAAATTCTAATACAAAAACAAACCTAAAAGGAGCAATTTCCCCTACAATTTATATCCTGAAATTGGTATAGCAAGTCATTGGAAATATTTTAAGGGGAAAACGATTTTACAGTGCACTGTCCCTTTAACCCTTCCTCACCAGAGATATCCAAAAACCATGGGTCTGTAGTACTGTACACATTCCTAAAAAATTACACTTTCTGAGATAAATTTTCAGGTTTCAGTGGAGTGGATACAATTGGCCTAGAACACTGGTTTTCAAATCTGTCCTCAGACCTCCCTAACAGGCCAGATCTTCAGGATTACCTTGGGTGAGAGCAGATTAAGAACCATGTTTAAAATCAGCTGATTATTTCACTTGTGCTCTAGTTCAGATATCCTCAAAATCTAGTCTGTTAGGGAGGCCTGAGGACAGGTTTGAAAACCAGTGGTCTAGAAGCACTAATAATAAGAAAAACAATACTCCTACATTTTTAAAAATTAGTTATTCAAATATCAAAGGGCTCTAATAACAAATAAATTCTATAAAATATCATAACTAAAGGGATGTAAACATATATATATATATTGTGATTCAGGCAGAGCATACACTTTTCAAAAATGGATAACATTCTTGCAAAACTGCTGTCATGTGCTCCAGACACATGTATGCTCCTGAGCTTACATCCCTGCTGTTCAACAAAAGATGACAAGTGAACAAAGAAAATTTGATAATAGAAGTAAATTAGAAAGTTATTTATAATTACCTGCTCTATCAAGAAACAAAAATGTTGTGTTTTACGTCCCTTTAATGAGATATTTGCCAGTGAGGTCGGCAAAAATCTTTACTTTTTTGTAAATAAATAGAGTGAGTGTAACAAACATATAAATTCATAAACACATACAGTATCATTTAAATGCACAACATTTTTAATATCTTCCTATTTAGAGTAAAAGGTTTTACTTGTGTTACTAAATGTGAATAAAATACATTTCTGTATACAAATAAATGTTTTAATATTTCAATGTTTTCAAATGATTAACTCTTGTACAACAGAGTGAAGTGTTTGTGTGTAAAAGAGAAAGAAAAGTTGAATGTACCTTAAATTGTATGAAAAGGTTACTAGGGATATACTGCAAAATAAATTACTTTTAAAAAGGGCAAATGTTTTTGCCATTTTAAATGAGAGTTCTTCACCTCATATACACACCCAGTGCTGAACTCAGACTTTGGGCTAGATGTACGCCTCAACTCGCCTATGGCGGGGCGAAATTACCCGCAGTTAATTAACATTGCACACGAGCACAATTTTGCGCTCGCGTGCAATCCTGCCCAATCACGCGCGGGCAGGAGCTGTCAATCTCCTCGGTCGGACTCGACCGAGGAGATTGAATTTCGCAACAATAGAGGTGGCGTAGATGTTAGGGAAGCAGCGGTCTGGTGACCGCTGCTTGATAAATACCGGCGAGCAAGTTCTTGAGAGAACTTGTTGCCGTAGGGGCTTAATAAATCTAGCCCTTTATATGGACAGAGACTCATAGGGGTAGATTTATCATATAGCAGATCATGTCCGCTCGCATACACTGTCCGCATTTAACTTTGCACAAGCATCTCTGGTGAAATGCTTGTGCAATACCGCCCCCTGCTCACCAGCAGCCAATCGCCCGCTAGCAGGGGCTGTCAATCATTTGGATCGGATCGGGATGATTTCAATGGTGGACAGGTTAAGGAGCAGTCTTATGACCGCTGCTTCTTAACTTCTTTTTCAGGCGAGCCAGAAACGATGGGCCTCGGAAACAGGTTCCAACTCGTTTATCTGCCAATCAGCCTAGTGCACAACAAGAAACTTGACAATCAGCAGCACTCTTAGACTGGAACATGGGCCGTTTTAAGGTCGAATCTCAGGGTTAAAATGGATGGAAGGATGAATGAATAAAGTATTCTTTCCTAAATAAAGCAACATTTTCTTCCCAGGCTTACAAAAACACATCCACTTATACAGTTCTAAGCAACGGCTCACCTGTCTGCCTGGGATCGCAGAATGAGGGCAGCATTGTGCAATGCCGGCCCCTGTTTGCGCTAGCCTAATGGCACAAGCCAGCAGTGATCGATTCCTAGAGCGGCATACACAGCTTGATAAATGGGGGCTACGTCTTTATTAGCTAGTGAGCATTAGTAGAAAATTGTAGTGTTGCCACCTTAGCCATGTTATCCTGTTATGTTATGAGTTATGCATGCTACAGGGTTTGCATAACTGTCCAGTGACCTATTTATAACTGCCCCTAATTGGCCACAGCAGAGAAGTTAACCTAAGTTACAACATGGCAGCTCCCATTGTTCTATAGACATTTATTTTGTCAATATTTAACAACTAATGAAACTTTAAAAAATACATCTACATGTTATTCTCAGACTAATCTTTTCTTTGAACGCATTGGTACATCTAGCATTTATTTAATGTCCCTTTAAATACACAACTGACACTGCTACATTAGTTATAATTTCAAATTTACAGTTTTTTAACATTCTTTTCAGGCATCTTTTGTTAACATGTTTAAAATCAGCTTGCATTAAAGAAATGCGTTGTATGTTTTGTCCTTTTAATGTAATTACATCTAATTTTTTTAGCAAAACAGTAATGGCTTCTACTTAGAGACAATTCTGTGGGCACATTACTGTAGAACTGTAAATCACATTTTCCAGGGAACCTAACACAGCCGCTGCCTCCGGATTCAGAGAATGACCTTTGTTCTGGACTTTTGTAAAATTATGTTTAGTTCCCTTTTTGTACATGGATAAAACTCCCTTGATGCAACAGAGCTGAAATTGTGAATCCCTATATTATAGGACAGGGCTGTAAGAATTTCTCAAACTAGGGTCTGTACCAGATTGCATGCATGTATTTATTTATTTTGGCCCCAATGGTAACTGAAAGACCAATAAGCATTATATGAAATAGAGATTGTAATATAATAATAATATGTTTTATTTGTTAGAGCATTCTATGTGATAAACCTCTGCAAATTGTTTAAAATCATAATTATTCTAATAAGTCATGTTGCATTGTCACTAATGTGCAGGACCAGCTGGTGAGCCAATCAGAAAGGGCATACAGACTTAGCAGCCAATCAATGGCCATCTTCTGTTCTGGACTAGCATCATTATTATTATTATCATTTATTTGTATAGCGATGCTAAATTTATTTATTTTATTTATTTATAAAATATTTTACCAGGAAGGATACATTGAGATTTCTCTCGTTTTCAAGTATGTCCTGGGATCACAAAACATTGCATTGATACAATAGGGTACAATAAAATACAAAAACAATAATAAAAATACACATTATATGCAAACATTTAACATAGAGCAGGTATGAAATATTTATCCATGACAGGAGCATTCTGTTTTGAGATATGTATAGAGGGATCTCTTAAAGGATTTTAGGCTTGGGGAAGTTTTTAAAGTGTGAGGGAGGTCATTCCATAATTGTGGCGCTCTGTAGGAAAAGGAGGATCGAGCTGCTTTTTTTTTTGTATTGAGGCAAGCTAAATAATGTGCTGTTATTGGATCGGAGGTTATAGGAGGTGGGAATAGCAGGGGAGAGCATTCTGCTCAGGTAGGGTGGGAGCTTCCCAGAAAGGCTCTTAAAGACAAGGCAGGAAAGATGGAGGGTGCGTCTGGATTCTAGCGACAGCCAGTTTAGTTCTTTTAGCATGTCACAATGGTGGGTCCTGTAGTTACATTGTAGCACAAAGCGGCAGAGCGAGTTATATAACGTATTCAGTTTATTAAGGTGAGTTTGCGGAGCAGGTGCATATACTATGTCCCCATAATCCAAGATAGGCATCAGCATTTGCTGTACAATCTTTTCCTTTACTGTAGGGCTGAGGCAAGATTTGTTTCTGTACAGGGCACCTAGTTTTGGATAAAGTTTAGAGGCAATTTTTTCTATGTGGAGTCCAAAAGATAGATTGGGGTCTAACAACATACCTAAGTATTTAAAAGAGTGGACTGCGGTCAGCGTGCAATTGGATTTTGTTTTGATGCGAAGATGGGAATTTTGTAATTTATGTATTTTAGGTCCCATTCCAAAGATCATTGTGACCGTTTTGTCAGTGTTTAGGAAGAGTTTGTTTTTCGAGATCCACTTTTCGACCTCTGTGAACTGGTCTTGGAGCACTGTTTCAAGCTGCAGCAGATCAGATTTGTTTGCATAGATTACCGTGTCGTCTGCGTACATGTGTACAGTTGAGGATTTGCAGACATTAGGCAAATCATTTATAAATAATGTGAATAGTAGGGGGCCGAGAATGGAACCTTGGGGAACACCACACGTGACTGGGAGAGGGAGGGAGTCAATGTTAGAGACAGAGACATATTGTGATCGATCCGATACATATGATTTAAACCAGGTTAACGGGTGATCAGCAATACCAGAGTTTTTTAGTTTGAGAAGTAGTAGGTCATGGTCCACTGTGTCAAAAGCCTTTGCAAAATCAAGGAAAATAGCTCCAGTTAGGTCTCCTTGTTCCATGGCAGTTTGGATGTCGTTGCAAACTTTTAGGAGGGCAGTTGTAGTGGAGTGATTCGGTCTGAAACCTGATTGATCAGGGGTCAGATAGTTAGAAAGTTGGTAATACTCGCATAATTGCGTATGGACGCATTTTTCTAGGATTTTTGACAATACAGGGAGCAGTGATATAGGACGATAGTTAGAAACCAAGGTTAACTCCCCACTTTTATGAATAGGCACTACTCTTGCAGTTTTCCAGAGTTTGGGTATGTATCCAGACACCAAGGATTCGTTAATTAGGGTTGCAACAGGCTTAGCAATTGCCGGCGCACTGAGCTTCAACAGCATTGCTGGGATTTGATCAGGTCCTGACTGGTTTTTCATTTTTAGATTATCGAGGTGTTTCTTAATGACATTGAAGGGTACAGGTCTAAAATTGAACTTTTCTATATTGGGTCTTTGCTGTTTTAGTGGGGCCTGATCCACATTTGTAGCTTCAGGATGCGTGCCATTTATTAGTTTGTCAATCAGGGTGGTGGAGCATCCTACAAAATAATTGTTAAAGGCATTTGCTACTTCTAAGGGGAGTTGCAGGTTTTG
This sequence comes from Bombina bombina, assembly GCF_027579735.1. Classification (NCBI taxonomy): domain Eukaryota; kingdom Metazoa; phylum Chordata; class Amphibia; order Anura; family Bombinatoridae; genus Bombina; species Bombina bombina. The sequence goes on from NC_069506.1 coordinate 236,968,148, forward strand.
GTTATCCACATTGACAGTAGAGGGTTGGGAGTGGATTGGTGGATTTTGTAAGTTATTTATGAGTTTCCAAAACTTTCTAGGGTTACATATATTATTGTTCAGATTTTCACAGAAATATTGCGCCTTAGCCAATTTTGTTTGTTTAGTACATATATTTCGCCATTTTCTATATACACAGTGATCATTCATAGAGCCAGTATGCTTGAACTTTGACCACAATGAATCCCGAAATTGGTACATTTGAATGAGGTCAGCTGTGATCCAATTCAAGTGTGCTCCTTTTACTCTCACCTTACGCAGCGGTGCATGTAAATTCCAAACTTGTAGGAGTTCAGACTGAAAGAGTTCAACTGCAGAGTCTAGATCTGGGATTAGGTTTAATCTGTGCCAGGGGAGGTTCTTGATGTCATTTAGAAATGATTGAAGATTAAATTTTTTGAAGGACCTGGTGATTGTAACCTTGGGAGAGGATTTAGTTGCCTTTATTTTGCGCACGCAGTACACTAAGCAGTGGTCACTGAAATTGTTAGGGAGAACACCTGCCTCCTGGATTCGGTCGGGAGAAGTGGAGAGAATCCAGTCGAGCAGGGTATGATTATGGCTTTTGATGTTTATGCGAGTTGGGGAGGAGATTAATTGCGTTAGATGCAAAGATTTAAACAGCGAGCGACAACTGTTATTTTTTGGATTCAGCCAATCGATGTTAAAATCTCCAAAAACCAAAATTTCACTTTTTGGGTTTTGAGTTATGGATTCACTAAGGAGCTGTGCTATGTCCGAAATGGAATGCACAGGGGAGCTTGGTGGGCGGTAGAATCCTGCAACAATGATTGATTTACTGCACGGGATCTCAATTTTGCCAGAAAGGAAATCAAAGGTGGCAGGAGAGCTAGATTTTTGTAAGGGGGTGAACTTTGTGGAATTGTCAACATAAATTACAATGCCACCTCCTCTCTTTGCTCTATCATTTCTATGGCATGAATATCCATGTATTGCAATGGCAGAGTCAGGTATTTTGCGGGTTAGCCACGATTCAGAGATCACAATGATTTTGGGTTTGTATTGTAAACACCAAGCTTGCAGTGCATCAATTTTCGGTAGTAAGCTGCGGATATTACAGTGCACAAAGGAGAGGCCTTTCTTAGCTGGAAGGCTAGGAATGGAATTTGTTAGGGGACCAGGGTTAGACTCTACGTCATTTGCAAGGGCAAGTAACATAAGGAATAGGAATTTGGAAATCATTTTTGATTGGCCATATAGTGAATGTGATACTTTATAATATTGTGAGGTGGGGGTAGGAGGGTTATTTTTTATAACCCTCCACCAGCACTCAGCAGATAAGTTACAGCAACAGAGCAGGCCATGATGTATGATAATTTGTTTTCCAGTTTGAGGTGTGTGCTTATGGCGGTTATTATGTAAATTCATGTAAGCATGTGTGGTGCAAGAGTATAGCTAATTATTTAGCCCCTTTGTAGTGAAAAAAGGGACATTAAACTCAAACATTTTCTTTCATTATTTAGATAGGTTTCCCTTTTACTTCTATTATCAAATTTGCTGCGTTCTCATGTTATTCTTTGTTGAAGGGATACCTAGGTAGGTAGTGTGCACATGCCTGAAGCACTAAATGACAGGAAATAGTGCTGCCATCTAGTGCTCCTGCTAATGTAGAACATTGTTGCAAGACTGCTGCACACGCCTGATCTTACATCCCAGATTTTCAACAAAGGATAACAAGAAAACAAATAAAATTTGATAACAGAAGTAAATTTGAAAGTTGTTTAAAATTGTGAGTTCTATCTGAAACATCAGAGAAAAGAATGTGGGTTTCATGTCCCTTTAAAGGGAAGGTCTATTTTGATGAATTAGTGCCCAGTTTTTAATAAACTTATTAAAAACAAGGGCACTTTAATTCATCAAAATTGACATTTCACTGTTTTCTTCAAAAACTTACCTTTTAATACTGGCAGCCGATCCAGCACTTCCTCCACCCGTCGCAAGCAGTCTTCTCGGGTCCAAAATGACGAATCCAGCTTCCTCCAATCACAGCGTTGCATCAGGCCAAGATTCCCCCGGGGGGAAGCTGTGATTGGAGGAAGCCTGATTCGTCATTTCTGATGTCTGCAGAGGCTTGCGACAGCCGGGGGAATCGCTGGAGCTGCTGCAAGGATTAAAAGGTAAGTTTTTGTAGTAAACAGTGAAATGCCAATTTTGATGAATTAAAGTGCCCATGTTTTTAATAGGTTTATTAAAAACCGGGCACTAATTCATCAAAATGGACTTTCACTTTAAGCACCATTGTATGGTAATAAAACTCTATAATGTAATGCATATTATTGTTACATTAGCTTGTTCTGTTACATGGAACACAAAGTTGTGCTTTTATATAGAAACGGCCAATAAAGAACCTTTCAGCAATAAGTAACATACCGCTTCATACAGAAACAGACACATACAATGGCGGCACAGGGTTAGGCCAGTTGCTGGAAATAACATTTTGTGTGATGCAGATAGGGAATGCTTGAAGGGATGGGGAAGTGAAGAGCCAGAGAAGTCAATAGTCTGCTGCATTGATGCCCCAGGACGTAAGTTTGACTACATTTAACAATTCCAATTAAAGGACAGTAAACACCTTGTAAACAAACGTTTCAATATACTTCAATATTTATTTTACCCCCTTTTCATGTAACTAAGCTCTCAAATTTGTGAATTTTGTATTTCTCAGAACCTGCTGTCTTTTTAAGGCAAACCCTGCTGCATATATTTCCCTGATTGGCTTTAACAGATATGTCTTGTAATTACAAGGTGTTTACTGTCCATTTAATTGCGCTTTTATTTACATTCCAACTGGCCCCTGCTTTGCCTATTCATTATAACTGCGAGACAGCGATGGGGGAAGGGCCGAGTTTGTCACTGGAGAAAAACAAAAACTGCATCTTATCTAGTGTACCCAGGCCTGTATCATGTGCTGGTATAATGTGATTGTTCTCAACATTGAAACTTGCTAGTCATCCCAGGTAAGGAAGATGATGTCAATATCCACTTTGCAGTTACTTCAGATTTCGATGTCCAGGACTGGACCTTATTGGCAAAAGTATCTTCAGATCAATGTGATAAAAATCATTTATGGGCTCAAACCAGTTTTATACCAGTTTTATAGCTAAAATTAAAGGGATACAAAACTGCAATAGTAAAATCCTCAGCATACTAGTAGAAAAAAATCAATAATTTACTAGGGATGGGCATTCGGGAGTTTTGGATACCTCCAAATGCAGAATAAGAGTGCTCTTTGTGTTGGTCGGCTATTTTCGGAGCCAAATTTATTCTTGTGAAACAGCAACACACTTAAAGGGACAGTCTACATTATTGTTTTAAAAGATAGATAATCCCTTTATTACCCATTCCCCAGTTTCTCATAACTAACACTGTTCTACAGGGAGTGCAGAATTATTAGGCAAGTTGTATTTTTGAGGATTAATTTTATTATTGAACAACAACCATGTTCTCAATGAACCCAAAAAACTCATTAATATCAAAGCTGAATAGTTTTGGAAGTAGTTTTTAGTTTGTTTTTAGTTATAGCTATTTTAGGGGGATATCTGTGTGTGCAGGTGACTATTACTGTGCATAATTATTAGGCAACTTAACAAAAAACAAATATATACCCATTTCAATTATTTATTTTTACCAGTGAAACCAATATAACATCTCAACATTCACAAATATACATTTCTGACATTCAAAAGCAAATCAGTGACCAATATAGCCACCTTTCTTTGCAAGGACACTCAAAAGCCTGCCATCCATGGATTCTGTCAGTGTTTCTGTTCACCATCAACATTGCGTGCAGCAGCAACCACAGCCTCCCAGACACTGTTCAGAGAGGTGTACTGTTTTCCCTCCTTGTAAATCTCACATTTGATGATGGACCACAGGTTCTCAATGGGGTTCAGATCAGGTGAACAAGGAGGCCATGTCATTATATTTTCTTCTTTTATACCCTTTCTTGCCAGCCACGCTGTGGAGTACTTGGACGCGTGTGATGGAGCATTGTCCTGCATGAAAATCATGTTTTTTCTTGAAGGATGCAGACTTCTTCCTGTACCACTGCTTGAAGAAGGTGTCTTCCAGAAACTGGCAGTAGGACTGGGAGTTGAGCTTGACTCCATCCTCAACCCGAAAAGGCCCCACAAGCTCATCTTTGATGATACCAGCCCAAACCAGTACTCCACCTCCACCTTGCTGGCGTCTGAGTCGGACTGGAGCTCTCTGCCCTTTACCAATTGTCGTGAGTGAGCTCGTCTCAGGTGCAGTAATAAAGAGGTCCAGACCAGATATTTATCAAACAAGGGCTCACCTCAGGAGAGGTAATCTTTATTACACTGTTGCAACAGTGTCCCAGAACAAAAAACAGCAACGCAAGACTAACACATTTTCATATACATGCATTTTTATACTATTACAGTAACTTACAAAGCAGAGAGCTAATTGGCTGATAATGATTGGCCAATAAATCTCACATGATTAGTGGTTACTAGGAAAGGAAGAAAAAAAACAGGTCCTCTATGTTAAAATTTGGGAGATATGTTTTCTTGGAATGTGACCAGAGGCTAGCTGGCTTATTGGATTGAGAAGTTGATACTGTACAGAGAAGCCTTGGATTTTACCTTGAGTTTCAGATATTTAAAAAAACAATGTATGGGAGAAGCCATAACTTTAAGATGTACTGATATATACTTTTTAGGCTAAAAGTAAGTTGTTAAAGATACATCACTTATTAGGTCAGGAGTGAATTGCTGGAAAATACAGAAGTAATATATCTGCAGTTTCAGAGAAGAGTTCAGTAAAAGAAAAGGAAAAGTTTGGTTAAACATATAAAATATTGAAAATAGAATAAGCAGCTCATAACACAATCCAGCCACGGGCCCATCCATCTGGCCCATCAAGACTCACTCTCATTTCATCAGTCCATAAAACCTTAGAAAAATCAGTCTTGAGATATTTCTTGGCCCAGTCTTGACGTTTCAGCTTGTGTGTCTTGTTCAGTGGTGGTCGTCTTTCAGCCTTTCTTACCTTGGCCATGTCTCTGAGTATTGCACACCTTGTGCTTTTGGGCACTCCAGTGATGTTGCAGCTCTGAAATATGGCCAAACTGGTGGCAAGTGGCATCTTGGCAGCTGCACGCTTGACTTTTCTCAGTTCATGGGCAGTTATTTTGCGCCTTGGTTTTTCCACACGCTTCTTGCGACCCTGTTGACTATTTTGAATGAAACGCTTGATTGTTCGATGATCACGCTTCAGAAGCTTTGCAATTTTAAGAGTGCTGCATCCCTCTGCAAGATATCTCACTATTTTTGACTTTTCTGAGCCTGTCAAGTCCTTCTTTTGACCCATTTTGCCAAAGGAAAGGAAGTTGCCTAATAATTATGCACACCTTATATAGGGTGTTGATGTCATTAGACCACACCCCTTCTCATTACAGAGATGCACATCACCTAATATGCTTAATTGGTAGTAGGCTTTCGAGCCTATACAGCTTGGAGTAAGACAACATGCATAAAGAGGATGATGTGGTCAAAATACTCATTTGCCTAATAATTCTGCACTCCCTGTATTAATACACTGTTTACCTCTGTGATAACCTTGTATCTAAGCCTCTGTAGATTGCCCCCTTATTTCACTTCTTTTGACACACTTGCAATTTAGCCAATCAGTGCCCTCTCATAAGTAACTCCACGGGAGTGAGCATTATGTTATCTATATGGCACACATGAACTAGCACTGTCTAGCTGTGAAAAACTGTCAAATACATTGAAATAAGAGGTGGTGTTCAAGAGCTTAGAAATTGGCATATGCGCTTACCTAGGTTTAGCTTTTAACAAAGAATACCAAGAGAACAAATCAAATTTGATGATAAAAGTGAATTGGAAAGTTGTTTGAAATTGCATGCCCTATCTGAATCATGAAAGTTTAATTTTGACTAGACTGTCCCTTTAACCCCTTAACGACCAAGGACGTGCCTGGCACATCCTCAGGGGTTTCAAGCGCTGGACGCGATCATGATCGCTACTAGCCGCTTTCAGAGTATTGCAGTGATGCCTCAATATTATTGAGGCATCCTGCAATATCCTTTTTTAAGCAACTGATGCAGAGAGAGACACTCTGTGCTGATTGTTGGTGGCGTCTGAGGGATAGCAGGGAGGCGGGTGGGCAGCCCATCGCAGAAGGATTTTCGGTGAGCGGGGAAGAGATGTCCGGGAGCGCGTGTGAGAGGCGGGAGCAAGTGGGACCGCTACACTATGGAACATTTTTAGTTAAAGGGAAGGAGGGAGAGGGGGGATAAGTGTTGGGATAGGGATCTGGGAAGGAGAGGGGGTAGGGTATTGAGGAAAGGCAGCTACACTACAGAAAAAAATGGAATTTTAACTAAAATTTAGCAAACAGACAGCTGCCAGTACCCAAGATGGCGGCAAATAAGTAGAGGGGAGAGGGTTAGAGAGCTTTTTTGGGGGGGTCAGGGAGGTTGGGGGGTAAGGGGGGCTCCTACACTGCAGAATATATATATATTAAAAAAGCATTTAATTTTAATACTGGCAGACTTTCGACCAGTACTTAAGATGGGAGTGACAATTGTGGGGTGGGGGAGGAAAGATAGCTGTTTGAGAGGGGGTCAGGGAGGGATCAGGGGGTGGGAGGTGTCAGGTGGGAGGTTGATCTCTACACTAAAGCTAAAATTAACCCTATAAACTCCCTAATTAACCTTTTCACTGCTGGGCATAATACAAGTGTGGTGCGCAGCTGCATTTATCGGCCTTCTAATTACCAAAAAAGCAATGCCAAAGCCATATATGTCTATTTCTGAACAAAGGGGATCCCAGAGAAGCATTTACAACCATTGTGCCATAATTGCACAAGCTGTTTGTAAATAATTTCAGTGAGAACCTAAAGTTTGTGAAAAAGTAAACATTTTTTTTTATTTGATCGCATTTGGCAGTGAAATGGTGGCATAAAATGTACGAAAATGGGCCTAGATCAATACTTTGGGTTGTCTACTAAAAATATATATATACATGTCAACAGGGCCGCCACTAGAAATTTTGGGGCCCCTGACTTAACGATTGATCAGGCCCCCCCCCCCCCCTTTGACATGTGCAATTTTTGACCAAGTGACTAAAACGTATATGCACTTTATTCTTAAGTGTCTATTTATACTTGGAAATGTTGTAAAGGTAGTAACATACACTGAAACACACACACACACACTCACACATAAGGATTCACATATAGACACTCTAGCAAACACGCAAAGAAACTCAGACACACAAACAGACACTTAGCACTTGTTTACATTGACCTGACAAGTATTGAGGTAAACTACAGTTTTCTAAAAAAAAAAAGGAGATTTTAGAAAACAAAATATGGAGTTCTGATTATCTTTTTGTAAAAGAAGATGCCAACTAAATGATGACAACAGCATGCATTGGCTGAAAGGAAGGGCCCTGAACTGCCTAAACAATAATTTAAATGTTAAATGGTAGATTGGTGACTTACGGAAAGGTCTCATTAGTCTCAAAGTCTGTAGAAAGATGTGAATAATCAGTAGTAAGGTCAAAATGTCCGAAAAAGGAACAGACAATGGACACACACACACACAAACTCAAACTTGCACTTACACCCAAGGAAACACCAACAGAGACAGCCTCAGAAAACACACAAAGACATACACGCACACACAGAGACACCCACAGAAAACACAGAAAGACATACATACACACCCTCACTGAGACATCCACAGAAAACACACAAAGACATACACACACCCTCACAGAGACACCCACAGAAAATACACACCCTCACAGAGACATCCACAGAAAACACAAACATACATACACACACACGCACACACCCTCACAGAGACATCCACAGAAAACACAGACATACACACCCACCCTCACAGAGGCATCCAGAGAAAATACACAAAGACAAACACACACACACCCTCACAGAGACACCCATAGAAAAAGCTCAAAGACATATGCACACACCCTCACAGACATCCACAGAAAATGCACAAAGACATACACGCCCACCCTCACAGAGATACCAACAGAAAAAAAATACATACACACTCATAGAGACACAAACCAAGCACAAAGACATAAACACAGACACCCACAGAAACACTCACAGGAGGAAACATTTATGCACCTTGCATCCTCTAAATCAACAGTGCGTGACATGCATGATAAAAAAAATGCAGAAATTAAGAGATCACTTTTTAAAAAATCATATTTGTAAATGTGCAAACAAAAATAATTCTGTGAATTCAAAATTGTACATTAATGATCTGGGTAGATGGCTAGATGAAGAAAAGTACTTTTAAAAGGTTGACATATGTTTGTTTGATATTTTCCCCATTTTCCCCAACCAAGAGCACCACTTCAAATAAAGTGTACAAATGTTCCCATCTGTCAGCTGTACTTGTGGATTTTGAAAATGCTGTACTATATATGGTCTTGGTGGAACCATAAGCTGTGGTACTCATACCATTAGATCTGGTTAAATGCAGGATTTGTTGGTATGCATTTCAAAATGAAGTCAGCTGTAGAGTAAACTGAACAGTTTTAAGTTAACCTGTCTCATTTCCAACACTGAGCAATCTTAGTCTGAGAGTATAACATGTTATGCAGATATAAAAATCTTAGATAAAATGCCTCCTTGTATCTGGAAAGTCTTTGCATAAAGGGGCAGTAAACTGGAATGTAATATATATCATTTGTGTATTGAGGAGGAAACATTTCTGCATGGTTTTAAATATAGAATTTCTACAGCATTGTCAAATAATCATAAATACACTGCTGCTAAAAAAATGTGTTTTTATGGACCCCTGGCCCCACCATACAACTTCTACCACACTGAAGTTACAATCTTAAATTGCACAAAGAAATAAAAAACATTTGCTAAGTAATTCCTACCTCCTCTGCAAATGAAAGTGATCAGCCGTCTGACTCAGGCACACACTCTACAAACAAAGTGCCAAGTCTGTCTCACATTGTGCATAGTGGTTTAGTGCACACTCAGAAATCCTCTAAAATACTAATAATTTACTCCTTGTAATAACATTTCCCATGCTCAATTAGCACTCTGCTGTAGTACCCACTGGTGGCTGCCAAAATTAATTTTTTTTTTTTTTTAGTTCTTGCCTCATGGGGCCCCCCTAGCCCATTGGGCCCCTGACAGGAATCACCCCTGTCACCCCCTGATGGCGGCCCTGCATGTCAAGGGATATTCAGGGATTCCTGACAGATATCAGTGTTACAATGTAACTATCGGTAATTTTGAAAAAAAAAATGGTTTGGAAATAGCAAAGTGCTACTTGTATTTATTGCCCTATAACTTACAAAAAAAGCAAAGAACATGTAAACATTGGGTATTTCTACACTCAGGACAAAATTTAGAAAATTTAGCATGGGTGTTTTTTTTGTGGTTGTAGATGTGTAACAGATTTTGGGGGTCAAAGTTAGAAAAGTGAGGTTTTTTGTTTCAATTTTTTTCATCATATTTCATCATTTTTTTATACTAAATTATAAGATATGATGAAAATAATGGTATCTTTAGAAATTCCATTTAATGGCGAGAAAAGTGGTATATAATATGTGTGGGTACAGTAAATGAGTAAGAGGAAAATTACAGCTAAACACAAACACCACAAAAAATGTAAAAACAGCCCTGATTAAAATACCCAATAGAATTATAGTAGCTCTTATTCTATTGGCTAATCAAATCAGCCAATAGAATTAAAGTAGTTCTCATCCGATTGGCTGATTTGAATTTGAAGGCTCAAATCAGCCAATAGGAATTCAAGGGACGCCATTTTTAATCGCGTACCTTGAATTCCGATTCAGTGTACGGCGGCGATCATATGAAGAGGATCCTCCACGCTCCATGGCTCCGGTCTTCAGTTCCAGCATCGCCAATCTTCAGTTCCTGCATCGCCGGTCTTCAGTTCCAGAGAGGACGGTCTTCAGCTCCGCGGTCATCGGTCTTCAACTCCTCCGCTCCATGCCGGCTGGTTCCTGGAAGAAGAAGAGGTCGCCGCCTGGAAGAAGACTTCTCCGCCTGGAACAGAACCTTCTCCGCCGGTCTTCAGGACAGGTAAGGAGCACTTGGGGGTTAGACTTAGGTTTTTTAAAGGGGGAATAGGGGTGTGTGGGTGGTGGGTTGTAATGGGGGTTTTTTCTATTTTTTCACAGGTAAAAGAGCTGATTACTTTGGGGCAATGCCCCACAAAAGGCCCTTTTAAGGGCTGGTAATAGAGCTGATTACTTTTTGTAATTTAGTTTAGGGTAGGGACATTTTTTTATTTTGGGGGGCTTTGTTATTTTATTAGGGGGCTTAGATTAGGTGTAATTAGCTTAAAATTCTTGTAATCTTTTTTCATTTTTTGTAATTTAGTTTAGTGTATTTAATTATATTTTAGTTTAGATAATTGTAGTTTATTTAATTAATTTATTGATAGTGTAGGTGTATTAGTAACTTAGCTTAGAATTTATTTTACAGGTAAATTGCTAATTATTTTAACTAAGTAGCTATTAAATAGTTATTAACTATTTAATAGCTATTGTACCTAGTTAAAATAAATACCAAGTTACCTGTAAAATAAATATAAACCCTAAAATAGCTACAATGTAATTATTAATTATATTGTAGCTATCTTAGGGTTTATTTTATAGGTAAGTATTTAGTTTTAAATAGGAATATTTTAGTTAATAAGATTAATATTATTTAGATTTATTGCAATAATAATTAAGTTAGGGGTGTTAGGGTTAGATAGGGTTAATATAGTTAATATATATAATATAATAACTATATTAACCCTAATATAATTAGGGTTAATATAGTTAATATAGGTGGCGGCGGTGTAGGGGGGTCAGATTAGGGGTTAATATATTTAATATAGGTGTAGGGGGATTAGATTAGGGGTTAATATATTTAATATAGGTGGCAGCGGTGTAGGGGGGTCAGATTACAGGTAAAAGAGCTGATTACTTTGGGACAATGCCCCGCAAAAGGCCCTTTTAAGGGCTGGTAATAGAGCTGGTTACTTTGGGGCAATGCCCCGCAAAAGGCCCTTTTAAGGGCTGGTAATAGAGCTGGTTACTTTGGGGCAATGGGAAATACAGTTGTATGGGTAGCGCTAAACCAGCATAGAGATAAGTGGAAGATATTTAGTGTCTTTGTATAATCTTCTGGGGATTAGTAAAAAATGGGTCAAAAACGTGATCAAATAAAATTCTAAAACAAACCCAATAATAAGTGCTAATATTAGTTGAGGTGCTATGATCTACGTGAGATGCATAAAACAATGAGCAAAAAATTGTACAAGTGTGAGTTAATAATGAGATACGTCCCAATAAAAATAAATAATAATATTTAATAGTGTTTGGAAAATGAATATGTGCTAAATGAGATGCGTGAAATATATAAGATTAGAAGTTGATACCGGTGGATGTAATACAAATATTTTATAAAGTAGAAGTAATTATAATTAATAAACACAATACAAAAGCTAATAGGATGCCGGCACCTAATATAGTATAAATAATATATAGTACATAAAAATAGAGTTAAAATTATAAACTGCTAATTAGTTCAAATAAAAACAATTAAGTTCACAAATTATATGAGCAAATGTCCGTGTCCTTGCTGACAGGATTTTTCCGGAATAAGAAAGTTTATCCTCCAAGTTACTTAATACAATGTTACCGTCACTCCAGAATGTGAAAGTCTCGGCAGACAAACGTGTCTTACTGGTGTGTACCGGACCATATGAAGATGGCTGGAAGGAAACGGTTTGAGAATCAGGAGCTTCCGATGTCAGAGAAAAAACACAGATAGATCTTGGGACCGAGGTATTTGCTGGCAGCTACGATGATGAATCTTGCTGTACCTACAGGTCCTACTACCTGTTCCGGTGTTAGAGGTCAGATACCGAATCACCAGTGTGAATCGTATAAAGTCCAAAACTGGCAATAATTGTAATCCCAGATGAACAGTGAATATATAGGCAAACTGACAATATGTGTATAGATCCTGGGTGAGGAATTACGCATATGGATGCCACTCAGATTTTGTAAGCGGCTCGATGCACCTCACTTACTATTACCATATGTCACAGAGTTAGGTAGAATGAGCAAATCTATGCGTTTCAGCCCCGTAGGCCTTTATCAAGATGCTCATTACAGACAGGTTAGAGTTTAAATATCCTGTTGTTCAACCTGATAGGTTGGTTATTGAATACCAGTGGGTGTGTGTTGACATGGAATCAGCTGTCACCATTAGCAAATTAACAATGAACATTGTTACCAATAGACCAGCAATACATTTGTTAGACAAAATCATGTGAAGATGTGTGACAATTTGTTTCAATTCTAACGTAACCAATTTTAGTATCTGTATAGAGAATATTAAGAGGACTTGTTTTTGAAACTCAAAACAAAGACGTTATATTATGTCTAAATCGATTGTATAATGTATAAACGTACAGATGATCGAATGAAAATGAATGAGTGAACATAAGCGTACAGATGATCGAATAAAAATAAATGAGTAGTATGTATATATATATATATGTATAAACTTCTAACCCACTAATTGGTTAAAGAAAATGTGTAGCCTCAGACTCTAAGAGGATAATATATTCATGAGAATATGCGAACGTATGAAAAAAAAATTTTAGACATATGAAAAAATAAAAAATGAAAAATTTGTGAAACACATTTTATGTATATTATGTAATGAAATAAAGGGAATAAATAAAGGTTAATAAAGGTTATTAAAAAGTGTGGTAAACAACTTATGATTAAAGGGTGTGACACGTTATTTCATGCAGGGGCAACCAATAGCAGTGCCCATATCAGGAATACTAACAGGTCATGTATTATTCAAAAAATAGATTGTTAAAGAATGTGATAAAATTTATTTAGTTTTATTCTAACTGGGGACAGAAAAAATCCTGTCTATGTGATAGCGAGTTACAGAAGGAAAAGGGGATAAAACTTGCATAAATGATATGAATGAGTGTATGTGAACTTCTAACTCACTTAAAAAGATGTGTGGCAAAAAACATCTTTGATGAATAATAAATTCATATGAGCAAATGAACATATGAAAACGTCTAATGTTCATTGAAAAATAGTGTAAAAAAAATAATAATAAAAATATATAAAAGAAAGGTACAGTTACCTTTATGGGTGTGTAGAGATTCAAAAATAATTAATTGAATGAAAATGATATAAATAACAAATATGAAATGAAATAATTGACAACTGGTCAAAAGGACATGATCCCCAGGTACACCAAACTATAATAGGGGAAACAATTAAGTGAAATATGTATAGATATGTATAATAAAAAGTATGTATACTTAAACTTATATTAGGTCTCTAGATGTTCTACAAGAAAACTTAGATAAGTGAACTTAAGTCCAATTCTGAATTGAGACCATATATTATATTATATATTATAGTGAAATATGAATTCCGCTTCTTTTTTCACAAGTAGTGTATTCATGTTACCTCCCCTCTTGCTTAAGATGAGTTTTTTTATTCCCCAAAACTTAAAATGTTTTAGGTTTCCATAGTGTACTTCTTTAAGGTGAGAGTAAAACTTAGTATCTGAAGTTCATGTTCAATCTTCAAAATGTGTTCACGTATCCTGTCTTTTAACATTCTCAAGGTTTGACCAAAATAGAGCAAATTACAAGAGCACTGAATGCAATAGATGATATTCTTATCTGTGCATCTAATTAGTTCTCTTATTTTAGTGTGATGTCCTGTATTTGGAGATTTTAATTCTTTAAGTTTTGTACTATATTGGCAAGCTTTACATGTATTGCATGGGAAATATCCAATCAGTTCGTTACCCTTGAGGTCTCTATCATTGGTTTGTTTTTCTTTTTTTATATTCACTTGGTGAAAGTATAGTTTTCAAGTTTCTAGCCTTTCGAAAAATAATGTTAGGTTGTTTTTTTAAGTTGTGGCCTAGGATATGATCCTGTTTCAGAAGGTTCCAATGTCTTTTTAAGATTTTTTTGATTTCTAAATGTTGTGAACTGAAATTTGTAATAAAAGGTATAAAGAGGTCATCTGAGTTTGTTTTGGCGTTTTTACCCTTTTTCTTAGTTTTAATTGTCAGTAGTGTGTCTCTATCTATATTAGCTACTTCATTTTGAGTTTTTTCAATAGTTCTTGGATCATAACCTTTTTCTATAAACCTAGTGGTGAGAATTTGAGATTGCGATTGATAGCTCTCTAAAGAAGAACAGTTTTTCTTGATCCTCATAAATTGGCTCTTGGGAATATTGGACTTGCATTGTGTGAGATGACAGCTTTCAAAATGTATATAATTATTAGCATCTATATCTTTAAAATATGTTCTAGTATGCAATTGGTTATTAGTGACTTCTATCTCTATGTCCAAAAAATGTATTTTGTTACTACTAATTTCATAGGTGAAAGAAATACCCATATCATTAGTATTTATATCAATTATGAAGGCGTCTAGCAATTCAATGTCTCCCTTCCAAACTATAAAAATATAATCGATATATCTGCAATAGTGCACAAGGTTCGCCCCCCATGGACAATCAATTATATAGATCTCTTCAAAATGGCCCATGAACAGATTGGCATATCTAGGGGCGAACCTTGTGCCCAATGTAGTACCCTTCAATTGCAGGTATATTTCATCATTAAATAGAAAACTATTATTGGAAAGGATAAATTGTATACACTCCAGTATAAATTTATTTTGTATAGTTGGGAGTTCATCATCTTTATCTAAATATTTTTTTACTGCAGTTAAACCCAAATTGGGTGAGATATTAGTATAAAGTGAATTCACATCACATGTGACAAGAACGTAATTGTCTTGCCAAATTAAATTTCTGATGGAGTTGAGGAAGTGAGTTGAATCTCTTAAATATGATTGTAAGTTAATCACATATTTCTGTAGAAAGAAATCTACGTATTGAGATAGACTAGAGGTAAGAGACTCTATCCCTGATATTATTGGGTGTTTATGCACTTTTGGTAAAAAGTAAAATGTGGGGGTCTTTGGATGAGTAATGGACAAAAAGTCCAAATCAGATTGATTGATAATGCCTTCTGCTCTCGCATTCTTTAGAAGGATATCTAATTGTTGTGCTTGTTTCTTTAAATGATTCATAGTCAGTTTCTTATAAGTGGATTCATCATTTAAGAGTCTATTAGATTCCTCTAGGTAATAACTAGTGTCCATGACAACAATACCCTCACCTTTGTCTGCTGGGTTCACCACTATTTCTTTATTGTTCTTAAGTTAATTTGTATGAATATAATTATCGTTATCATGTGTTATTTTATTTTGTACAGGGTTCTTAAGATAATATTTTTTTAACATCAATTTACATATAAATTGATTAATATTAATGAACGTCTCGAATTTGTTTAATTTACACGAAGGAGCGAATGTAAGACCTTTATTTAGAACTTGTTCTTGTTCTTTGTTCAGGATAGTTTTACTGATATTAAAAATGCCAGTTTTTTATTGTTGTTGTCTTTTTAGTGTTTTGTTTTGAGGTTCCTCTCCCTCTTCTACCTCTAGTCTTCTTTTGTTTTGTAAGTTTCTTTGTGGTTTTGCAAGATCTTGAAGATCTTTTGAGGTCTCCTCTCTTGCGGGGGAATCCCCTAAAAAAGGTGTCCTTTTAGAGATAGTGTCTTGGATATTGCTGTCAAAATTTCTCCTATTTGTATAGGCCTTATTTGTGTTTTAATCAGGTATGTGTTGCAAAGGTTCCTTAAAGGAACTCTCCACTTGTGATTGGAATTATCTCTTTGATAGAAATGTTCTCTTTGGTTGGGATTCTCATTTCTATCTCTTTGGTTGAAATTGTGTTCAGTATGATGGTTGTGGTTATAGTGTCTATTGTTTCCATTAACATATCTATTCCTATAGGTTTCATGTTCATAAGATCGGTCATAATAGTTCTGGGAATATGAACGTTTATTAGTATCATTATAATTCTCATATTTATTCTGATGAGGCTTATAATGAGACCTTGTGTCATAGGGTCCTACATAGATGTACTGATTTTCAAATTTGTCCCTATGTGTATCATATTGTTTATTCTTATTCTTATTCCAATGTAAATCTTTTTTTATTGGAGTGTAGTTATAATGTTCATTCCTATTGGT
The DNA here is from genome assembly GCF_027579735.1 of Bombina bombina. Taxonomy (NCBI): domain Eukaryota; kingdom Metazoa; phylum Chordata; class Amphibia; order Anura; family Bombinatoridae; genus Bombina; species Bombina bombina. The sequence goes on from NC_069506.1 coordinate 236,984,383, forward strand.
ATTCCTCGTCCTATTGGTATTATACTCTCTCCAACTAGATTTTTGGTAGTTATTTTCTGTTCTATTGTGATAGTGGTAATTAGTCTGTTCTCTATTGGATTTTGGATTTTCTACTTTATTCGTATGAGAAACCAAATGTTGAGATTTATTACGTTACTTTGGGGCAATGCCCCACAAAAGGCCCTTTTAAGGACTGGTAATAGAGCTGGTTACTTTGGGGCAATGCCCCGCAAAAGGCCCTTCTCAGGGCTATTTGTAATTTAGTTTAGGGTAGGGACATTTTTTATAGGTGGCGGCGGTGTAGGGGGATTAGATTAGGGGTTAATTATTTTAATATAGGTGGCGGCGGGGTAGGGGATTAGATTAGGGGGTAATATAGTTAATATAGGTGGCAGCGGTGTAGGGGGATTAGATTAGGGGGTAATGTAGTTAAAATAGGTGGCGGCGGGGTAGAGGGCTCACATTAGGGGGTAATAATTTTAATATAGATGGCGGCAGTGTAGGGGGATTACATTAGGGGTTACTAATTTTAATGTAGGTGGCGGCTGTGTAGGGGGATCACATTAGGGTGTTAGACATTTAATGTAGGTGGCGGCGGGGTCCGGGAGCGGCGGTTTAGGGGTTAAACACTTTATTAGGGATTGCGGCAGGGGATTGCGGTTGACAGGAAGATAGACATTGCACATGCGTTAGGTGTTAGGTTTTATTTTGCAGGCAGTTTAGGGAGCTACGGGGCTCCAATACTCAGCGTAAGGCTTACTACGCCTGCATTTTGTGGCGAGGTGAAAATGGAGTAAGATTTCTCCATTTTCGCCACATAAGTCCTTACGCTGTATATTGGATACCAAACTGCGCGAGTTTGGTATACCTGTCTATGGGCCAAAAAACGACGGCCAAAGGCAGAAATATACAAGCGTAACTTCTATGTTACGCCGTATATGTGATACCAAACCAGCGCAAAATTTACAAAAAAATAAAGGGCTCTACAAGGTGCAAAAATTATCTATAACAAAGTGCAATAATAATGATTATTGGAGTGCAATAATAATTTTTATTGGCTTGATAAAAAATATATATAATGGAGTGCCAAAATAATATATAACAGAGCACAAAAATGATATCTATTGGGGAATAAAAATAAGATATAAAAGAAATGCGAAAATGACATGTTTTTTGAAGGGGGCGTTAATAAAGCTACTAGGAAGGCTGTATAAAGATTACTATTGGCTTATGTATGACTGACAGGGAGAAAAGTTGCTTATTTTCAGGGATAAATAAGGCAGAGATACTAATCCAACTGGAGAAATGTATCTTTAGTTCTCCTCAGCTCTGATAGGCTGATAGGAGAACAGAAAGGAGAACTCCCCAAATCATTGATAAATCGAGGCCATAGACTCTTTCTCCTGATTGGCTCACTGGCTGTGATCTGCTTGGAACCTGCAATGCCTGCTGCCCTTTGCAGAGGTTAAACACATAGCTAGGGACAATAATGCATAAATTATATACCCTTGTTAATTAAAGCCTGTATTTTTTGCAGTTGAATATCCCTTTAGAGTTATAGCAAAATTGAGCTATTAGTAGCATTAGTGTCTCTCTGGTGATCAACATATTAACGCAGAAAAATGATCTACAACCCCTTACTTATAACTTTATAAGATGCACTAAAGGCATGTTATTTTGTCATCACCACAATCAATCAGCTTTCAACTCAACTCTTATTCACAACACCTGCCTTAAAATGGTGTTAAAAGGATATTTATCTGTCATGTAGGTGAAAAAAACAGCTATGAAACATGAGAAAAATCTTTTTTGCAAGAAAAAAGTTAAAGTGAAAGCTGTTTAAATTTATAGTAAAATAACAGAAAATGCAACAAATGCCTTCTGTTTGAGTTGACAACCCGAAGAGAAAAAAACTTACTTTATTCAACACAAGAATATCAAACTTAAAAAGCATAAGTGAATTATGCTTTAAGTGGGTTATCATTTTTTACAGCATATTTATATTTTGTTTTGTGTGATTTTTTTTAAATTTAACTTGATTGCTTCCTCCAATTCATCTACTGTCTTGGTCTAAACAGAGCAAAGGACACACAAAAAGAGACTGCTTTGCAAACTCATATTTATTATCCTCTTCAAGAATTAGGGATTCCACAATAATCACTGGGGGCACACAGCTCTCTGGTAGAACCACCACTGCCTGGCAATGAAATTTTAAAAGACTTAGGCCTCGCTTCCATTGAGTCGTTAAAAATGGAGCCGTAAGCTACCGAAGCGGACGACAGCTAAAAGTAATTTACGGCTCCATTTTAGTACCAGGTTTCCATTGAAAAGATTAGCGTGTTGCGCGCAGTCGCTCTTTTCGGCCGTACGTAAGTTTGCGTTGCCAACCGATGTCGGATTTGTCGAAAAGCGCGCCATAACAAGTGCATTGCCATGGTAACCCGACCTCTGTCTATAAGAATAACGGTTTGCGCCTGCGCTCTTTACCTGTGATCGCCTCTAGAGAGAAAGACACGGGAGCTAGTTGCGTTGGTAGGAGTTTTGGGTTTTTGAGAGTTGTTTGAGAGTTAGTGGAGAGTTTGATATTTGATTTTCATATATTCTTATTGTAGGCCTCATATAATATTAGGAACACACACACACACATCCATACATTAGTTAATTAACACACATTAGTTTATACACACAAATACACACACACACACATACACACTTTTATTTGATACAAACACATTCACATTTTTTTTTTTTCATTAACCCCCATATCCCCATCTTCCTTTATTACTCCTTTCATTAATCCCCTTATTCCACTTCCCATCCCCCCTTTGACTACCCTTCCCTTCCTCACTATATAACTTGTTTTTTTATATATACATTTTGCCCATCCTTTTTTTTTTTTTTTAACATCCCATATTTTTTGTTTCATTTGACTATATAGCTCACCCCTTTCTTAATTTGCATCCCTTATTATTTTTCTATAATTTTGTTCTAATCCTCCTTAGTTTTTCCTTTTTCATTTACATCCCTTTGTTTATTTTCACCCCCACATTTTATTTTTATTTTGAGGGATATAGAATAGAGATAGTTAGGGTCTAGATAGGTTAGGTAGTTAGTTTTGGGGCTATTTAATTTAGGGTTTAGTTAGGTGAATTAGTGTAGTTAGGTAAGCTAGGGACTTTAGTGTTAGGTTAGAGTTAGGGAGGAAGGAGAAAGGGATGGATAGGCCTAGTGGAGTTGGGAAGGGGGTGGCTAGGGGGAGGGCAGTGGTGAGGGTGGATAGAGGGAGGGGGAGGGGGGAAGTAGGGAGTAGTATGGGCAGGAATAGGGGCCGAGGTTTGGGTGGAGGATTTGTCCTTCCTCAAACCCTGGCAGAGGAGGGAAGGAGAGAGGGTGGAAGAGGAATGGAGGTGGGAGGAGTGAGGAGGAGTCAGCCTCAGCTAGGCACAAAAAGAAAAGGGAAAGTGGGGCAGACTGTGGCAACTGGGGGTGGGGCTGGTGGTAGCCTGTCACAGCCTGCAGGGACAGAGGAGGTAGAGAGGGCTGGTCCCCAGTCACAGGAGGGAGAGTCTGTGTCTGCTGGCCCTTCAGGTGTGAAGGGCAGGCTAAGAGAGGAGAGGTACTCTGAGGAGGAGATGGAGGCTCTTGTTGAGGCATACTTGGAGAGGGCAGCTCAGCTGGAGAACCCTAACCTGAGGCCGGCTGTCCGGAATAAGCTGTGGGAAGAGATTCGAGTGGCAGTCAGCTGCTTAGGACGTAATCGTTCTACTGCCAGCATTAAACACCGCTATCATGACTGCAGGAGGGAAACCAAAGCTAAGCTGGCACAGCAGGCCAAATATGCACGTGGGACAGGTGGTGGTCCTAGCAAGAGAATACACCTAAGGTCATGGGAGGAGATGCTGTCCAATGTCATCTCGGATGAATCTGTTTACGGATGTAAGGGGACAATGGACACCTCTGTGCCACCTGAAGAGGTGTATGAAGGTGAATATTCAATATTAAATATAACCATATATGTGATGTATATATGTTGTATATCATAAATACCCATCTGTGTTTAGCTATGAATCTAAATTTACATAGTTGTATTTAATATGTTCAGCAAGCACTCTGTATTGTATATCTGCTCCGACAAGCAAGAATATTGATAATATAATATCCAAGAATATTAAGCATTTCATATAAATCATGTGTCATTGTCCTTAAAGGGACACTGTACCCAAAATTTTTATTTTGTGATTCAGATACAGCATGCAATTTTAAGCAACTTTCTAATTTACTCCTATTATGAATTTCTCTTCATTCTCTTGCTATCTTTATATGAAAAATAAGACATGTAAGCTTTTTTTCTAGGTTCAGAACTCTGGACAGCAGTTTTTGATTGGTGGATGCATTTATCCACCAATCAGCAAGGACAACCTAGGTTGTTCACCAAAAATGGGCCACCATCTAAACTTACATTCTTGCATTTCAAATAAAGATACCAAGAGAATAAAGAACATTTGAAAATAGGAGTAAATCCGAAAGTTGAATAAAATTGCATGCTCTATCTGAAGCACAAAAGAAAATATTTGGGTACAGTGTCCCTTTAACAATGTTCCTTTAAGACACAGTCTATAAAGATTCCTCAGTTATGGTCATATATGCTTTGATTTTATCCCAAACACACTATATGTGTGTGTGTGTGTGTGTGTGTATGTGTGTGTGTGTATGTGTGTGTATGTGTATGTGTGTGTGTGTGTGTGTGTATGTGTGTGTGTGTATGTGTGTGTATGTGTGTGTGTATGTGTGTATGTGTGTGTGTGTGTGTGTGTGTGTGTGTGTATGTGTGTGTGTGTGTGTGTGTATGTGTGTGTGTGTGTGTGTGTGTGTATGTGTGTGTGTGTACATATATACACATAAATATGGAATATAATAGTCTGTATTGTTATGCTACAAAGTAATATATTCTATTAGATAGATAATGTAAACATACCGTGTATTTATTTGTAGGTTCCGAACAGGAGGAGTATGAAGCTGCACCAACACCACAGCAGGATGTTCCTACATTCACTGAGGAGGATGAGGATATCTATGGTGACACTACCTCCTATATCAGCCTCTTAGAAGATGATATGCAGCAGCCTAGGGCATATGAGGTGGAGGATGTATCATGCCCTTCTCCATCTACTTCGGAGACAACATTTCATGTTTTGGGTTCTGAACCCCAGCAGACTCATCCTCCTCAACAATGGCAGTTCATGCATACTTCGCAGCAACAAATGGCACAGCCCCCACAGCTGCACCCACCGCAGCAGATGATGCACCCCCCACAACATCCTCCTCAGCAGCAGATGATGCACCCACCACAACATCCTCCTCAGCAACAGATGATGCACCCACCACGACATCATTATCCTCAGCAGCAGATGATGCACCCACCACAGCAGCATACAGATCTGCATCATCTGTACTATATGCCTCCCACTCCTATGGCACAACAGGAATCCACACCACCACCCACTGCACCCACCAATGTATTGCCAACAGTGCCATCACAGACAACCTCACAGTCACCAATACGGAGAGACAGCCCTGGAACCAGCCAATTATTAGTTCCTGAGACACCAAATGTACAACAGGGTCTGGCACAGTCCCAGCAGGATGATCTACTGAGGCTCATACATAGAGAGCTTAGGCTGTCCAGGCTCCAGCAGCAGCAGGATTTGAGAAGGATACAGAGCCAAATGGACATCCATAATGCCTCACTCGTCCGCCTGGCAGAGGCAGTGGAGAGGCTCGCGGATAGGCCCCAAACTCCATCCTCCCTTGCATCCTCTGTCATCTCCCTGCAGGACCCTGAATCGCGGTTATTAGCCTCACATTCAGCTGGTGGGCGTCGCACAAGACGCCACACTGCCCCCCTAAGTACCTCTCCTCCAAAGGCAAAATCCCGCCGCAAGAATTAATTAATATTCTTTTTTTTCAACCCAAGATATATCATATCTAATTTTTGCACTAAAGCACTTTTTTAAGTGCGATTTTCATCTCATAAATATGCATCCATTTTTCTAATCCAAATTTGAACATATATCTTAATATTATTCTAATAGCTGTTTATCTGCTAAAAATGAACAGCTTTATTCATTTTTATTTCACATGATGTCAATTAATATGCAGGTGTACATTGTTGATAAATTTATGTGTCCTTTTATTGAGGATATCATATTATGCCGTTTAAGAATACTTGGGGATACGTGTCTGAAATTTATACAGTATATGCTATCTAACATAAGTCAACGTGACATGTGTAAATGTTATGATTTATATTCCACAAGCATATGTTGTTTGCTCCTTCAGATGAAGCTAATAAGGGTTATACAGTTATAGAAGAGTTGAAAAGTAAATACTCCTTCCTGTTGATATGGCCAAATACCTTGCATTCATTCTTATAGTCCTATGTGGAATGTAATATCTGAAATATATACCTATCATGACTAATACCTATCATGACTAATGCACTCCTTTTTGTCAAGATTATTATTCAATATTTAGAATAATTAGATAAATGTATCTTTAGGATATTTAAGCACTGATGTATATACAACATATATGTGATTGCCATGATATAGAGGTGATTAATACATTTTAATTGACATCATGGGCGCGATCCGATATCGATCGCAGTTTGCGGCGCAAGCGAGGGAACCGGCGTCGCCCGCAGTTTCAGCTCGCAACTCGAGCCATCCCATATAGGTCGCCGTCAGATGCTAACGTGCCGTAAGTCTCACAAACCAGCGATGTCCAGAAATCTGCGTAAGTACAAATTTCTGGCGTCGCCAGTGACTTGCGCCACGTTAGAATCTGCCGGCGCCTACAAAACCTGACTAAAGTCTAAAACACCCGCACTGTCTAACACGCCTCCCTAACATAGCCCGCACTGTCTAACACGCCTCCCTAACATAGCCCGCACTGTCTAACACGCCTCCCTAACATAGCCCGCACTGTCTAACCCTCTATCCGCTATCCCCCCTCACTAGCCTTACAATAAAAAAGCTATTAACCCCTAAACCGCCGCTCCTTTACCCCGCCGCAACCTAATAAAGTTATTAACCCCTAAACCGCCGCTCCCGTACCCCGCCGCCAGCTATATTATATCTATAACCCCCTAAAGTGAGCCCTTAACACCGCCGCCATCTATATTAAAATTATTAACCCCTAATCTAAGCCCCTTACACCGCCGCCATCTCTATTAAAATGATTAACCCCTAATTTAATCTACCTACCCCGCCGCCAGCTATATTATCTATATTAACCCTAAGTATATTATAGTTAATATAGGTATTACATTATATATATTAACTATATTAACCCTAATTATATTAGGGTTAATATAGTTAATATAGTTACTATAGTATTTATATTAACTATATTAACTCTATCTAACCCTAACACCCCTAACTAAATTCTTATTAAATTAATCTAATTCATTTATAAACTAAAATGTTCCTATTTAAATCTAAATACTTACCTATAAAATAAACCCTAAGATAGCTACAATATAATTAATAATTACATTGTAGCTATGTTAGGGTTAATATTTATTTTACAGGTAAATTGTTAATTATTTTAACTAGGTATGATAGCTATTAAATAGTTATTAACTATTTAATATCTACCTAGTTAAAATAATTACCCAATTACCTGTAAAATAAATCCTAACCTAAGTTACAAATACACCTACACTATCAATAAATTAAATAAACTACAAACATCTATCTAAAAATACAATTAAATTAACTAAACTAAATTACAAAAAAAAAAACACTAAATTACAAAAAATAAAAAAAAGATTACAAGATATTTAAGCTAATTACACCTATTCTAAGCCCCCTAATAAAATAATAAACCCCCAAAATAAAAAAAATTCCCTGCCCTATTCTAAATTCAACAAATTTCAAAGCTCTTTACCTTACCAGCCCTTAAAAGGGCCTTTTGTGGGGCATGCCCCAAAGAATTCAGCTCTTTTGCATACAAGAAATACAATACCCCCCCCCCCCCCCATTACAACCCACCACCCACATACCCCTATTCTAAACCCACCCAAACCCCCCTTAAAAAAGCCTAACACTACCCCCCTGAAGATCTCCCTACCTTGTCTTCACCACACCGGGCCGAACTCCTGATCCGATCCGGGCGATGTCTTCCTCCAAGCGGCAAAGAAGAATTCTTCCTCCGGCGATGTCTTCCTCCAAGCGGCAAAGAAGAATTCTTCCTCCGGCGACGTCTTCCTCCAAGCGGCAGCAAAGTCTTCATTCTTCCGGCGGCATCTTCAATCTTCTTTCTTCGCTCCGCCGCCGCGGAGCATCCATCCCGGCCGACTGCTGAACTTGGAATGATGTACCTTTAAATGACGTCATCCAAGATGGCGTCCGCCGAATTCCGATTGGCTGATAGGATTCTATCAGCCAATCGGAATTAAGTTAAAAAAATCTGATTGGCTGATTGAATCAGCCAATCAGATTCAAGTTCAATCCGATTGGCTGATCCAATCAGCCAATCAGATTGAGCTCGCATTCTATTGGCTGTTCCGATCAGCCAATAGAATGCGAGCTCAATCTGATTGGCTGATTGGATCAGCCAATCGGATTGAACTTGAATCTGATTGGCTGATTCAATCAGCCAATCAGATTTTTTTAACTTAATTCCGATTGGCTGATAGAATCCTATCAGCCAATCGGAATTCGGCGGACGCCATCTTGGATGACGTCATTTAAAGGTACATCATTCCAAGTTCAGCAGTCGGCCGGGATGGATGCTCCGCGGCGGCGGAGCGAAGAAAGAAGATTGAAGATGCCGCCGGAAGAATGAAGACTTTGCTGCCGCTTGGAGGAAGACGTCGCCGGAGGAAGAATTCTTCTTTGCCGCTTGGAGGAAGACATCGCCGGAGGAAGAATTCTTCTTTGCCGCTTGGAGGAAGACATCGCCCGGATCGGATCAGGAGTTCGGCCCGGTGTGGTGAAGACAAGGTAGGGAGATCTTCAGGGGGGTAGTGTTAGGCTTTTTTAAGGGGGGTTTGGGTGGGTTTAGAATAGGGGTATGTGGGTGGTGGGTTGTAATGGGGGGGGGGTATTGTATTTCTTGTATGCAAAAGAGCTGAATTCTTTGGGGCATGCCCCACAAAAGGCCCTTTTAAGGGCTGGTAAGGTAAAGAGCTTTGAAATTTGTTGAATTTAGAATAGGGCAGGGAATTTTTTTTATTTTGGGGGTTTATTATTTTATTAGGGGGCTTAGAATAGGTGTAATTAGCTTAAATATCTTGTAATCTTTTTTTTATTTTTTGTAATTTAGTGTTTGTTTTTTTTTGTAATTTAGTTTAGTTAATTTAATTGTATTTTTAGATAGATGTTTGTAGTTTATTTAATTTATTGATAGTGTAGGTGTATTTGTAACTTAGGTTAGGATTTATTTTACAGGTAATTGGGTAATTATTTTAACTAGGTAGATATTAAATAGTTAATAACTATTTAATAGCTATTATACCTAGTTAAAATAATTAACAATTTACCTGTAAAATAAATATTAACCCTAACATAGCTACAATGTAATTATTAATTATATTGTAGCTATCTTAGGGTTTATTTTATAGGTAAGTATTTAGATTTAAATAGGAACATTTTAGTTTATAAATGAATTAGATTAATTTAATAAGAATTTAGTTAGGGGTGTTAGGGTTAGATAGAGTTAATATAGTTAATATAAATACTATTGTAACTATATTAACTATATTAACCCTAATATAATTAGGGTTAATATAGTTAATATATATAATGTAATACCTATATTAACTATAATATACTTAGGGTTAATATAGATAATATAGCTGGCGGCGGGGTAGGTAGATTAAATTAGGGGTTAATCATTTTAATAGAGATGGCGGCGGTGTAAGGGGCTTACATTAGGGGTTAATCATTTTTATATAGGTGGCGGCGGTGTAAGGGGTCAGATTAGGGGATAGATAAGGTAGATGGCGGCGGTTTTAGAGGCTCACAGTAGGGGGTTAGTTTATGTAGATGGCGGCGGGGTCCGGGAGCGGCGGTTTAGGGGGTAATAACTTTATTAGGGATTTCGGGGGGGGGGGGATCGCGGTTGACAGGTAGATAGACATTGCGCATGCGTTAGGTGTTAGGTTTATTTTAGCAGATCGCGGTTGACAGGGAGATAGACATTGCGCATGCGTTAGGTGTTAGGTTTATTTTCTAGTTAGTTTAGGGAGTTACGGGGCTCCAATAGTCAGCGTAAGGCTTCTTACGGCTGCTTTTTGTGGCGAGGTGAAAATGGAGTAAGTTTTCTCCATTTTCGCCACGTAAGTCCTTACGCTGCATATTGGATACCAAACTGCGCGGGTTTGGTATACCTGCCTATGGCCCAAAAAACTGCGGGCGACGGCAGAAATATACGCGCGTAACTTCTAGGTTACGCCGTATATGTGATACCAAATCCGCGCAAATATTGGCGTCGCCGGCTTTTGCGGGCAACGCTTTATATCGGATCGACCCCCATATGAACAGACACAGACTCTCCCTGGGACCAATGCACAATGCACTTTTAAAATGTTTCAATAACTCCATGTTAAAGACAATACTTCATATCTCTTGAAGTATGTAATATTAAGCACTTATGTATTTTGGTTAATAGTCTAAATATTGCAAATGTATTATCTGCTTTAGCAGACATGACATTACATATATTTTATAAATATTAGTACTATGACACATTATAACTTTAATGTGTCATCGTTTTGTATTGAATAAATATGATTTTCACATTGAAAATTACATTTGAATGAGGGTAAATCTGTAATAATAAAACTCATCTTCATGATAAACAACTTATTTCCTTTGAATTATTTTTCTATATGTATTGAGATTATATATAGCATCCCTGGGCAAAGGTTTCATTTTGAATAGGTAGATATTTTATTTATTTTTATAATATTTTACCAGGAAAGATACATTGAGATTTCTATGGTTTTCAAGTATGTCCTGGGTCCACAAAACATTGCATTGATACAATGGGTACAATAAAATAAAAAAAAAAAATAATACACCATATATGCACAAAAATTTAACATAGAACCGGTAGGAAATATATAATCAACAATGACAGGTGCATTCTGTTTTGAGATATGTAGAGAGGGATCTCTTAAAGGATATTAGGCATGGGGAAGGTTTGAAAGTGTGCGGGAGGTCGTTCCATAATTGTGGTGCTTGCATATATTTTTATATGCACATACATATTGAAATTTCTATGACAACATGGGTGCAAATATTCCTATACATAGGACCAATAAATGTAGCATATATAATGTTATTTGTACATTGAAACACTCATAATTTTTTTGTGATTTGCTATTTCAATGAGAAACAGGCCTCAAAAAGCTCTTTTTTCCTCCTTTACACCTAGTTGAGCTGGGGGTAATATTTCTCAATGTATCGACAGCCTCCGACAGTGTATTAACGGTTAGCGCTTTCAATGGAAACCTGGTATAATTTATCGATTAACGGCTTCTATTACTTTCTATGGGACGCGAAAATCTTTTCGGCAGCCGAAGTCCGGCAGCCGATATTGAGGTATAACGCGCCATTGGAAACAGTCGTTAAACGCTATTGCTTTCGACAGCATATTTAACGGTTTGCGAGTGCACGCAAACTGAATTACGACTCAATGGAAGCGAGGCCTTAGTTGTGGTATTAAATTCACCAGAAGTTCCCAGTAGTACAGCCCTGTTCTGGAACTGACTTTAACTGTTTAACACCTTTGCATGGAATTAAACACACAGTTATATGAATACAATAGTGCAATAATAAAATGCTCTAACACAGAGAATTTAGTTTTTTTTCACTTTTATGTCCCATTAAACGCATAGGTATAGTCTTGCTCAGGAGCATAAAGTGCTGCAGGGGCACAGCCTGTGAGCTACGTAGGAGAAGCAGTAGCACATGCCAACCAATGACTATCCATTTCCTATTTTTGAGCTGCAATGCATGGGACTTCATTGGGGGGTTTACCTATGTTTTTAACCCATGACAATGGTATCTTGCAATTACATTATATAATATTTGCACCTTGTTTTCTGCATTTGTTTTTCAATAACCAAACTCCACCAACCACTTGCCTTACATAGAAAAGCCAATCCAGACATGTTAGTGGAGTAGGCAAAGCTGGCTACAGGCATTATGTAAGCACACTTTCCATTGTTTTGCAGTTCATATCTAATAATCTCTTCTGAAGCAAAATAGGCACATATATGTGGCAGGGTTTAACTTATAAAGCCTGTCATGTGACCTATCAGTTCTCAGAATTAGACAACACTTCATTTTGTGACTTAAAGGGACATGAAACCCAATTTATTTTCTTTCATGATTCAGATAGAGCATATTATTTTAAACTGCTTTTAAGTTTACTTATATTAGCTTGTTTTGTTCTCTTTGTATCCTTTGTTGAAAAAGATACATAGGTAGACTCAGGAGCAGGTGATTGGTGGATGCACATGCATGCCTAATGTTAATTGGCTCACCCAATGTGTTAACTAGCTCACAGTAATGCATTGCTGGCTCTTCAGCAAAGCATGCCAAGAGAATGAAGCAAATTAGATAATAAACGTAAATTGGAAAGTTGTTTAATATTGTATTCTCTTTCTGAGTCATGAAAGAAAAAAATTGTGTTTCATGTTCCTTTAAATTACAGGTAAAGGGGAGAAAAATTAATCAAGTATATTGTATATTTTTGTGCTATATATAACCAAATATTTATATTACAATCTGAAAGTGTTAAACGCCCCTTTAACTACATAATACGTACAGATAATAAACCACCCAGTGTAACAGTTTGTATTTACTTTCACATTTGTTTTTCCGATATAGATCAATACGCTGGAGAGTGTTAATCATTTTCGAAAAGTATGTTACAACTATTCACTTGCTGTTTACGATTTACAAGCACTTGCTTAACAATGGCGGTGCTGTGTGTGTATTACGATAAATAATGGCACAAATTGTCCTGACTCACAGTCTGTTTATGTCTTGTACATGTGCTTCCCCAGTTGCGCAACAACTTTGTCAGGTCACACGCAACGCTCCCTGCATGTAAAACATTGCTTAAGGGAGAATGAATCAAACAAGTCTGCTGTGAGCTCATAAGACTGAGAGGAAAGAGGCAAAACACATTAAAGTTTATGTTAGGCGAAGACCTCTGGAATTTCACATACACTCTTGCTTTTAGTGTTGACTTTCTTCTGATTTTAAGTGTTGCGAAATCGAGCTTCATATTTACACTCATACAGGACATGGAAGATGGGCAAAAATGTATGCAGGTTATACCCCCAATAACATCTTAAAGGGACAAAAAGAACCTGCTTTGTGTTATATGCAGGCAATAGTGCACTTATAAAAGGATCTGTGTATTTAACTCCTGCAAAAGCTCTAGAGTAACAATACACTACTGGGAGCTAGCTGGACACATCTAGTGAGCTAATGACAAAAGACGTGCTGTATATGTGTAGCCACCAATCGGCAGCTTGCTCTCAGTAGTGCATTGCTGCTCCTGAGCATACCTAGGTAAATTTCATAATAGAAGTGAATTGAAAAGTCTCCTAAAATTGCATACTCTATCTGAAACGTGGAAGTTTAAGTTTGATTTTCAGCTGAATTTCCATCTTAAAATACACAACAGTTTGTCTATAACTACTCTGTAAAGGTATAGATTATTTATATTTTATTAATGTAGGGGCATTTAACTCTCTTATTACCCCATAAATTAAAGAAACATGATACTAAAACATTTTATCTGTTCCATCTTGTTTTCAAAATGTGTTGTAGAGCTTTTTTTATGGATGGTCATGGGTTAAATACATCAACTATGGGAGTTGTCCCTGTCAACCAATGAGCTATAGAGCCCCAGGACGGAGTTATACATAATGATACACTCCCTGTCAGCTTCACTATACATTGAAATAACTTGTACACTACGCTTCCTAGAAAAGTTGAAGCTCATATTTTGTTTCTAAAGAGTAAAAGCCAATTACATTTTTGAATATATATATATATATATATATATATATATATATACATACTGCATTTTAAACAAAAAAAAATAGCAGACATAAATGTTTAAAAGCATTCAAACTATGTATCTAATGTTATAGGTAGATAGAGACAGACTTTATGGCCAAACTTGTTGGACATTCATTCCAAAACCATAGGCATTACTTGTGAGTTGAAAGCGAGTTAAAAAAAGCTTGACACTAGAACGTCTGAGCAACACACAATGAAACTCGCTACATGCATGTGTGCGGGTCTCAACTACCCCGATGCGTGCTAAACAAGACGCTAAAACAAGCCGACATGCGCTAAACAAGCGAGGTGTGAAAACAAACTGACACGCGCTAAACAAATGAGGCTCGAAAACAAGCTGATGTGCACCAAACAAACAAGGCGGGAAAACAAGCCAGCGCGAAGACTGCCTAAACAGAGTGCTACGCATAAAAAAAAACAAAAAACAAAAAACGTTAATCAATGCTTAACGCACCGTAATAAAACCTAGGTGTCACTGGAGACCAGCACTCTGTACCGCTGTTTTACTGGGATCATTTCAATGAGCAAAACGAATGGTGAAATAAATTGTACTTTATTCACTAAAAATAGGCAAACACACAGAATTGCACAAAATACAGAAAGAACACACTCACTTTGGGGCTAGGAGAAAAACTACCCTGTTCTATCAACCACAGTCAGTTGAATCCAGGTAAAACAAATAGTCCTCTTGCACAGTCTTGTTATAGCCCAATAGATAGCTCTTGGTTAATCGACCCCTCAAAAGTTTAGGCAACTTGGAATAACTCCCTCTTTTTTACCACGCAGAGTGGTTTTGAAAACTGCCCATCTCTCTTGTCAGCTCACAACATGCCCCCTAGCGATGATCATAGCAACCAATCATAACCCAGCACACAGAGGGGCATCACTGTTAATAGCTGTCAGTCCCACCCCCTGATCACCTGCTGAGAATGTAGTCAGTCTGGCTAGCTGGACCCTTTTGATCGGAGGATGTACAAATGCAGTAATTTCTTTAACCTTCTGAAGTGCCAGATCTGAGGGTAATAGATGGACCAGACCAGATACCACTGGACCAGATACCATTTTTGTCCCTAGAAGATTTACTGCCATGAACAATTAACTCTCTGCTTTGAAGCAGCCTGCTCAGATATGTAAATCAGTCTTCTAAGCAGAGACTGTGAAAATCTTTCATTGTACACACTGTTATTGACATACATGCATGAGAGGCAGGCCCCAAAACACAGAATAAGGGAAACCATGTGGGCCCCCATCAGTGAGCCTGGGCACCCACTCTTCCCTCACACCTCCATCCTAAGATAAGTGCAATGTTACGACCGCCTCATTCGGTGGCTTAACTTGCCCGACCCTGCGTTTGGCAGCTGGCACATTGGGGCTGTCCTGTCTCGAGAGTCCATCCACATTTCCATGCTCACCTTTTTTGTGCTGAGTAGAAAAATTAAATTCTTGTAATGCCAAACTCCAGCCCAGCAATTTACCGTTCTCCACAGACACCCTTTGCAGCCAGCTCAGGGGGTTGTGATCCGTGATCACAGTAAATGTCCGGCCATACAAATTGTGCTGCAGTTTGCATAGCGCCCATACTATGGCCAGACATTCCTTCTCAATAGTGGCATAAGCCCCTTCTCTGGGTAGCAGTTTCCTGCTCAAATACACCACGGGTGTTCCCTCCCCTCCTCCCCCACCTGGCTGAGCACAGCCCCTATGCCATAGTCCGAGGCATCGGTCTGCACCAAGAGTCTCTTGCTGTAGTTCGGTGCTGCTAGAAATGGAGCACTAGCCAGCCTGGTCAAATGAGTTTTCACAGGTGGGAGACCAGGCTACCAGACTGGGGCATCGCTTTTGGGTCATATCTGTCAGGGGTTTGGCCAGGGCACTATACTGGGGCACAAATTTCCTGTAATACCCGGCGGTGCCTAGGAAAGCCATAACTTGCTTTTTTATTTTGGTCACTGGCCACTGAACAAGGGCTTCCACCTTAGCTGGTTCTGGCTTCAGGTGCCCACCCCCCACCCGGTGTCCTAGATACAATACCTCTGCCATACCCACTTGACACTTGGTTGGTTTCAGGGTCAGCTCCACTTCTTGGATCCATTTAAGCACCGCAGCTACATGTACTAAATGAGTCTCCCATGAACTACTAAACACCACAATGTCATCCAAGTATGCCAGAGCATACCCCTGCATCCCCTCTAGTAAGGGATTAACCAGGCATTGGAAGGTAGCCGGGGCATTCCTCATTCCAAATGGCATCAATACAAATTCATAGAGGCCACTTAGAGTGATGAATGCTGACTTCTCCCTAGCCTCGGGGGTCAGCGGAATCTGCTAGTAGATTTTGCTCAGAACTATAGTAGTTAGATACCTTGCCCCCACAAGCTCATCAAGCAGCTCATCCATGCAGGGCATGGGGTAGGCATCTGACACCGTCTGAGCATTGAGCTGCCAATAGTCCACACAGAACCGCGTGGTTCCATCCTTCTTACGTAACAGGACTACCGGGCTAGCCCAAGGACTCTGAGATGGTCTAATTACCCCTAAGTCCAGCATCTCCACTACTTCCCTCTCTATACTGCCTTTCACCTCTGCGGATACCCGATAGGCACACTTATGCAGAGGTTTCTGATTACCAGTCTCTACTGGGTGATTGGTAATATGCGTCCTGCCTGGCTTGTCCACGAACAGAGCCCTATATTGTTCTAACATAGTTTGCGCTTGCACACGCTGCTGCGCACTAAGCTGGGCCACTGTACCCCCTAGGAGGTCAGGTAGAGCATTGCTCACCGTGTCCCCCATTGGTGGGCTACAGATAGCCATCACTGATGCCACACTCAGTGCAAAATACTCCTTAAGCATATTTATGTGATAGGTCCCTGTCCTTCCTGTCTTGCTATCTAACTGTACAACATAGTTGCACTCATTCATCGCTCTGAGGACTGGGTACGGTCCAGACCAAGCCGCCATTAATTTGTTCTGCCGAGTGAGTTTTAGAACAAGCACTTGCTGACCTGGCATGAATGTCCAGCTACGGGCATGCTGGTTATATTAAGCTTTCTGCTTGGTCTGAGCCTCCCTGAGGTTAGCCTGTGCCAACCCCATAAGCGATTCCAACCGGTCTCTGAGATCTACCACATTTTGGAGCATAGACACATCAGTAGTGGTATGGGAAAAAGGAGAGTGTGTGTAACACAAGTATCCTATATTAGTGCACTAAGGAAGTTTATGGAGGGTGCTGAGTGCCAAAAGTAATGAGTGAATATAAATGGAAAAGAAGCACCTATAGCAGCACTCACTTATAGAGAGTATGGGAAGGTAGGGACCCCTATCATTAAAATATAACTATTAATAACGATAAAAAAAATATAAAAATCTGTAGGATTTTAACACATTCGCCTAGATTACGAGTATTGTTGGTAATGGTATGCGGTGCTAGCGAGCAGTTTATGCTCACCGCTCACCTACAGACAGCGCTGGTATTACAGGTTTTTACAAACCCGGCGTTAGCCGCAGAAAAGTGAGCGGAGAGCAAAATTTTGCTCCACATCGCACCTCAATACCAGCGCTGCTTACGTTAGCGGTGAGCTGGCTAAACGTGCTTGTGCACGATTTCCCCACAGGAATCAATGGGGCAGAGCTGGCTGAAAAAAAACCTAACACCTGCAAAAAAGCAGCGTAAAGCTACTAACCCAGCCCCATTGATTGCTATGGGGAAATAAAAGTTATGTCTACACCTAACACCTATGAACCCCGAGTCTAAACACCCCTAATCTTACACTTATTAACCCCTAATCTGCCACCCCCGATATCGCCGACACCTGCATTATATTATTAACCCCTAATCTGCCGCTCCAGACAGTTCAATCCTGAAGTTCAATCCTATTGGCTGATCCAATCAGCCAATAGGATTGGGATGGCATTCTATTGGCTGTTCCAATCAGCCAATAGAATGCCAGTTCAATCCTATTGGCTGATTGCATCAGACAATAGGATTTTTTCTACCTTAATTCCGATTGGCTGATAGAATTCTATCAGCCAATCGGAATTGAAGGGACACCATCTTGGATGACGTCACTTATAGGTACCTTCATTCTGTGTTAGTCGTCGGATGAAGAGGATGCTCCGCGTCGGATGTCTTGAAGATGGACCCGCTCCGCACCGGATGGATGAAGATAGAAGATGACGTCTGGATGAAGACTTCTTCCCGTCTGGAGGAGCTCTTCTTCCCGGCTTGGATGAAGACTTCTGCCCGTCTGGAGGACCACTTTGCCCGGCTTTGTTGAGGACTTCGGCCCGGTTGGGTGACGACTTCTCAAGGTAGGGTGATCTTCAAGGGGTTAGTGTTAGGGTTTATTAAGGGGGGATTGGGTGGGTTTTAGAGTAGGGTTGGGTGTGTGGGTGGTGGGTTTTAATGTTGGGGGGATATTGTACTTTTTTTACAGGTAAAAGAGCTGATTACTTTGGGGAAATGCCCTGCAAAAGGCCCTTTTAAGGGCTATTTGTAATTTAGTATAGGGTAGGGCTTTTTATTATTTTGGGCGGCTTTTTTATTTTATTAGGGGGATTAGATTAGGTGTAATTAGTTTAAAAAAACTTGTAATTATTTTATTATTTTCTGTCATTTAGTGGGGGGGTTTCCGTACTTTAGATAATTGTATTTCATTGTATTTAATTGTAGTTAATATAGGGAATTAATTTAATTATAGTGTAGTGTTAGGTGTAATTGTAACTTAGGTTAGGATTTATTTTACAGGTAAATTTGTCTTTATTTTAACTAGGTAGCTATTAAATAGTTAATAACTATTTAATAACTATTCTACCTAGTTAAAATAAATACAAACTTACCTGTAAAATAAAAATAAACCATAAGCTAGCTACAATGTAACTATTAGTTATATTGTAGCTAGCTTAGAGTTTATTTTATAGGTAAGTATTTAGTTTTAAATAGGAATAATTTAGTTAATTCTAGTTATTTTATTTAGATTTATTTAAATTATATTTAAGTTAGGGGGTGTTATGGTTAGGGTTAGACTTAGATTTAGGGGTTAATAACTTTAATATAGTGGCAGCGACGTTGGGGGCGGCAGATTAGGGGTTAATAAATGTAGGTAGGTGTCGGCGATGTTAGGGACGGCAGATTAGGGGTTAATAAAATTTAACTAGTGTTTACGAGGCGGGAGTGTGGCGGTTTAGGGGTTAATATATTTATTATAGTGGCGGCGATGTCTGGTTCGGCAGATTAGGGGTTAAAAATTTTATTTGAGTGTTTGCGATGTGGGGGGGGGCTCGGTTTAGGGGTTAATAGGTAGTTTATGGGTGTTAGTGAACTTTTTAGCACTTAAGTTAAGAGTTTTATGCTACAGCGTTAGACCATAAAGCTCTTAACTACTGACTTTAAAATGCGGTACCAGGCTTGACAGGAGAGGGTCTACCGCTCACTTTTCGGAAGACTTGTAATACCGGCGCTTTGCAAGTCCCATTGAAAAAAGAAGATACGCAATTGACGTAAGTGGATCTGCGGTATTTTCGGGTCTGGCCGAAAAAGTGAGCGGTACACCTGTACCTGCACGACTCGCAATACCAGCGGGCGTTAAAAAGCAGCGTTGGGACCTCTCAATGCTGCTTTTTAAGGCTAACGCAAGACTCGTAATCTAGCAGTATATGTTTTAACAACATATAGTGTTAAAAACGGTACAGATGGATACCTACAAACAACAACCCAAACAGTGATGATATCACTGGTAGAAAAATACTGGGATGAAGATAGGGCCCCCTAATATTATATATGCGCAAATATTAGTCTATTAAGTGGACACTATCCAAACATGTGAAAGGGGTAAATACCCCAATAGGGGGGTGTCTATATATAGACCCTGAGTTACTGACCTAATCCGAATGTGGAACAATTTTCACACAAACGGATATGTAAAACTGTATGTACAATTCAACCACTAAAATAGAGGGGACACAGTCCTAATTACATATAAAGCAAACAGGCCAGATATACACAGAGCCAAACCCAGTATAGTTAGCCTAATCCGAGTGTGGCACAAATTTCACACACATGGACAATACTAATATAACACTAAATAATATTTAAGGGAAAAGCCCAAAGAAAGTAGTAACAAGTAATTAGTATTATAATTAGGCTGTTACCAGATCTATGTGGAACATATGTCACACATACAGATTGTGTATTGAAGGCAGCGGTCACCTGATGTACATTTCGCCATAGTTTTTTCAAACGCGAACAGGATGTAGGATGACCTACACTTATATAGCATATAGTGGCACATTAGAATGGGGTATTGGGTACACACCCCTATTTTAGTCTATCCGATTAAGTGATGAACCAATTGGTCCATCCAGTCACGTGATTACAGAGGATGACATCTATGTGGGGGTGTTTATAATGCACAAATCACAGGACATGTGTTAGATTACACAGTAAACATTGTCAGAGTTTATTGTGAAATAAATCCCATATTTGGTTATTACATAATAAACCACATAATCCCATTACATGTAATTGATGTTAGTAGCAGTCACACATGTGTGGCTATGGCAAACACCTTATAGCAGTTTTGAACAAATAACACTGGTGTGAAAGTTACTCATATAATATATATGAAACCATACAGCATTGATTGCTGCAAATGTTAGGCAGATGTTATGACTGTAATCAACATACATTAAAACGTACATAAGTATTTATCTGTACATGGGAACATAATGTTATTTAACCAGTGTTTATATATGCATTTAACCAGACATATAAAAATGTAGCACAAGATATTGTTGGAGCCCAATAATGTATAGGGTCTATGATGTTAGTGGTATCTGCAAATTATATATATACGCCAAACAGTGTGGTAGTAACATATGTAGCTTTTCATAGGAAAGCTCCAAAACCATTATTTTCATTCATGCCATTAGATGTCATAGAATTGAGCCAAAATATCCATCGGCTTTCAGCCTGTAATAACATCTTCTCGATATTACCACCCCGTATCCCTGATTTAATAACTTGCAGGGCGGTCAGTTTTACTGACGGTTTGGCGTTATGATGCTTAAGAAAATATCTGGCTACTGCTGTTAAGGTTTTCCCGTTGTTGCTATCCTCAGTGCTATTTTTAATGTTGTTAATATGCTCACCCAACCGGGTGCGTACCTCTCTTGTTGTGATCCCCACATAGTATTTATTACAGTCACACTGCAAACAGTATATAACATTCTTGGTTCTGCAGTTAGCAAAATCTGACAATTTTTTTATATCTTTTGGGAACGTCTGTATTTCTTTGGGATTATTCATGTATTTACAGAATGAATAGGACCCACAGCCGTGGGTTCCTGAGAAAGCTTTTTTTCTGGTTCTTACGTGTGAAGTGGCTTCTCACTAATTTGTTGCTAATAGTTGGAGCTCTTTTCCAACTAACTGCCACATATTCCCTAACCACATCTCTCAAGTCCTCATCAGTTCTGAGGATATCAGCATGTTTATTCAAAATATTGGTGATTTCTTTGTGTTTTTCATAAGTCGTTATAAACCTCACTTTCCAATCAAAACCAGTGGTTTTGTTTTTAGTTACTAGTAGGTTTTCTCTGTTCGTGTGTAGCGCTCTATGGAACGCTTTTTTAATAACCTTACAAGTATAACCTCTGGTTTTAAGTCTGACGCTTAGTTCTTTGGATCGTAAGAAAAATGTGTTATGGTCTGAGCAGTTCCACCTCAGTCTCAGGAATTCCCAGACAGGTATCCCCTTTTAAGTGTGCCATGAATGGTAACGGCTAAACTCAAGTATAGAGTTGGTTGCTGTGGGGTTTCCTATAGAGATCTGATTGAATTCGTCCAGTGCTATCTTTTAATTTAACATCCAGTAATTTAACTTCATTTGGACTAATGGAGTAAGTCAATTTTAAATTTAAGTCTATAGAGTTCAGAATGTCCAAAAACTTTTTAAACAAATGTTCGCTGCCTTTCCATAGAATCAGCAGGTCATCTATGTAACGCAGCCATAATATTACATTATCAGTATATTTCTTAAGTTGGTCATTGAATACCATTTCCTGTTCTCACCACCCTAGATAGATGTTAGCGTAGGTAGGGACACACAAGGAGCCCATGGCTGTTCCCTGAGTTTGTAAAAAGAATCTGTCATTAAAAACAAAGAAATTGTGGTTCAAGACGAATTCAAGAAGTTTAACAATGAAGTTGTTTCTGTCCTGTTTCTCTTGTGCTTCCAAATTAAGAAAGAATTGTACAAAGATTCAACGTCACATGTGATTAGTATTCAGTGGCATCTCTAGGGTTGGTGTCACCCGGTGCGGTAAATTTTGGTGTCACCCCCCCCCCCCCCCCCAGAAAGCAGACAAACACAAACACAAAAACACAGGCACACACACATACAAACACTCAGACACACACTTAAAAACACACTCATGTGCACACACAAACACTCGGAAACACACTTAGACACACACACAAAAACACTCAGACACACACACAAAAACACACACACACAAAAACACTCAGACACACACACAAACACTTAGACATACACACAAAAACACTCAGGCACACACACAGAAACACTCAGGCACACACACAGAAACACTCAGGCACACACAGAAACACTCAGGCACACACACACAAAAACACTCATACACACACACACACATACAAAATATGTAAACTGCACTGCATTAATTATAAACCTCATGCCTAGAGCTGTTCCCTGGCTCAGCAGAGCATCAAATGAAAGATAAACAGTGCACTCTAAAAATAAATCACTAAATAAAAGGTTTAGGTGCGCAAACTATGACAAATCTGCTCTCTGACTCTGTTCCAAGTCTGTCAGTGCACAGAATCACCTCTGCACTCTGCCCACCCCCCCAGACTCCCGCCCGCCCTCCCCTTCTACCTCTTCAGTGTGCACTTATTGTACCGTAACCGTACCGGTCTGGTGAGCATCATATGTGGCTCATTCACTTTAGAGACAGTGGGGCCTAGTTATCAAGCCGTCAACCTCAAATACGCTGGAAATTTCGCAGCGTATTTGTGGCGAGGCTGATTCGCCTTAGTTATCAAAGGCTCAAGACCGGCAAAAGTAGAATTTTGTGACGTAAACTTCGATCCGCCGGACTCAGTCCGACACAGATCGATTCTTACGTCACTCCAGATGTTCCGCACACAAGTGCGGCACAATCTCACTACTTTTGCTAGTTATAAAAAAACTAGCAGGTACGCTCGGCACTTTTACGGCCCAGCGTACCTGGTTTTCAAAGCGCCAGCCTGGAGGCGGCGGATCCCATAGGAATCAATGGGAGTCTGACCATAGCGAAAGTACAAGTTCGCTGCTGACAGACATCCCATTGATTTCTATGGGAACTGTCTGCACCTAACACCCTAACATGTACCCCGAGTCTAAACACCGCTAATCTGTCCCCCCTACACCGCCGCAACTAAATAAAATGATTAACCCCTAAACCGCCGCTCAAGGAGCCCACCGCAAGTTACTCTATACAAATTACCCCCTAAACCGCCGCTCCCGGAGCCCACCGCAAGCTACTCTATACATATTAACCCCTAAACCGCCTCTCCCGGAGCCCACCGCAACTATAATAAATGTATTAACCCCTAAACCGCCGCTCCCTGAACCCGCCGCAACCTATATTAAATGTATTAACCCCTATCCTGCCCCCCCTACACCGTCGCCACCTATAATACATTTATTAACCCCTAATCTGCCCCCCCTACACCGTCGCCACCTATAATAAATTTATTAACCCCTATCCTGCCCCCCACTACGCCGCCGCCACTGTAATAAAATTATTAACCCCTAAACCTAAGTCTAACCCTAACCCTAACGCCCCCCTAACTTAAATATTAATTAACCCCTTAATGACCGCAGCACTTTTCCATTTTCTGTCCGTTTGGGACCAAGGCTATTTTTACATTTCTGCGGTGTTTGTGTTTAGCTGTAATTTTCCTCTTACTCATTTACTGTACCCACACATATTATATACCGTTTTTCTCGCCATTAAATGGACTTTCTAAAGATACCATTATTTTCATCATATCTTATAATTTACTATAAAAAAATTTATAAAATATGAGGAAAAAATTGAAAAAAACACACTTTTTCTAACTTTGACCCTCAAAATCTCCTACACTTCAACAACTACCAAAAAACTCCCATGCTAAATAGTTTCTAAATTTTGTCCTGAATTTAGAAATACTCAATGTTTACATGTTCTTTGCTTTTTTTGCAAGTTATAGGGCAATAAGTACAAGTAGCACTTTGCTATTTCCAAAAATTTTTTAAAAAAATTAGCAATAGTTACATTGGAACACTGATATCTGTCAGGAATCCCTGATTAACCCTTCACATATATATTTTTTTTAAAAGAACACAAGCTAAGGTATTAAACATGGGGTATTTTGACTCTTTCCATGCAACTATTTTACCACCAATCTATGCCAAAGTTTGAAAAAAAAAAAAAAAAGTGGGGATTTTTTGACAAAATAGCAATTCAAGAATACATTTACTGAGAACGTTAAGGGTTACTGCCAAATAACACCCCAATATGTCTTCAGCAGCATCTCCTGAGTACAGTGATACCACCCATGTATAGGTCTGTTGGGTTCTCTGGGGGCTAAAAGGCCTTATTTTTAGGGGGCGCATTCCAGTTTTTTAATTTGGAATTTTCACATCTGTCGTCATGCACCCATGTCCTATTTGGGACATTTCTGAAGCCGGACAATGCAAATTACCCCCATCAAACCATATATTTTTTAAAAGTAGACACCCTAGGGTATTTTAAATGCTGGTATTTTAACACTTTGCATGCACTAATTCAACCACCAGTCTTTGTCAAACTTTTGGGTAGTCATTTTGGTGTGTTATTTTTCACACACATTGTACTTTAGGCATGGATTCTCAGTTCCTGTTATATGTTACTGACCAAAAACACCTCAATATGTGTTCAACAACAACTTCTGAGTACAGTGATACCCCCCATGTATAGGTGTGTCGGGTTCTCTGGGGGCTAAAAGGCCTTAATTTTAGGGGGCGCATTCCAGTTTTTCAACTTGGAATTTTCACATCTGTCATCATGCACCCATGTCCTATTTGGGACATTTCTGAAGCCGGCCAATGTAAATTACCCCCATAAAACCATATATTTTTGAAAAGTAGACACCCTAGGGTATTTCAAATGCTGGTATTTTAACACTTTCCATGCACTAATTCAACCACTAGTCTTTGTCAAACTTTTAGGTAGTCATTTTTTTGCATTATTTTTCACACACATTGTACTTTAGGCATATATTCTCAGTCCCTGTTATGTGTTACTGCCAAAAAAAACCTCAATATGTATTCAACAACATCTCCTGAGTACAGTGATACCACCCATGTATAGGTGTGTCGGGTTCTCTGGGGGCTAAAAGGCCTTAATTTTAGGGGGCGCATTCCAGTTTTTCAACTTGGAATTTTCACATCTGTCATCATGCACCCATGTCCTATTTGGGACATTTCTGAAGCCGGCCAATGTAAATTACCCCCATAAAACCATATATTTTTGAAAAGTAGACACCCTAGGGTATTTCAAATGCTGGTATTTTAACACTTTCTATGCACTAATTCAACCACTAGTCTTTGTCAAACTTTTAGGTAGTCATTTTTTTGCATTATTTTTCACACACATTGTACTTTAGGCATATATTCTCAGTCCCTGTTATGTGTTACTGCCAAAAAAAACCTCAATATGTATTCAACAACATCTCCTGAGTACAGTGATACCCCCCATGTATAGGTGTGTCGGGTTCTCTGGGGGCTAAAAGGCCTTAATTTTAGGGGGCGCATTCCAGTTTTTCAACTTGGAATTTTCACATCTGTCATCATGCACCCATGTCCTATTTGGGACATTTCTGAAGCCGGCCAATGTAAATTACCCCCATCAAACCATATATTTTTGAAAAGTAGACACCCTAGGGTATTTCAAATGCTGGTATTTTAACACTTTCCATGCACTAATTCAACCACTAGTCTTTGTCAAACTTTTAGGTAGTCATTTTTTTACATTATTTTTCACACACACATTGTACTTTAGGCATATATTCTCAGTCCCTGTTATGTGTTACTGCCAAAAAAAACCTCAATATGTATTCAACAACATCTCCTGAGTACAGTGATACCCCCCATGTATAGGTGTGTCGGGTTCTCTGGGGGCTAAAAGGCCTTAATTTTAGGGGGCGCATTCCAGTTTTTCAACTTGGAATTTTCACATCTGTCATCATGCACCCATGTCCTATTTGGGACATTTCTGAAGCCGGCCAATGTAAATTACCCCCATCAAACCATATATTTTTGAAAAGTAGACACCCTAGGGTATTTCAAATGCTGGTATTTTAACACTTTCCATGCACTAATTCAACCACTAGTCTTTGTCAAACTTTTAGGTAGTCATTTTTTTGCATTATTTTTCACACACATTGTACTTTAGGCATATATTCTCAGTCCCTGTTATGTGTTACTGCCAAAAAAAACCTCAATATGTATTCAACAACATCTCCTGAGTACAGTGATACCCCCCATGTATAGGTGTGTCGGGTTCTTTGGGGGCTAAAAGGCCTTAATTTTAGGGGGCGCATTCCAGTTTTTCAACTTGGAATTTTCACATCTGTCATCATGCACCCATGTCCTATTTGGGACATTTCTGAAGCCGGCCAATGTAAATTACCCCCATCAAACCATATATTTTTGAAAAGTAGACACCCTAGGGTATTTCAAATGCTGGTATTTTAACACTTTCCATGCACTAATTCAACCACTAGTCTTTGTCAAACTTTTAGGTAGTCATTTTTTTGCATTATTTTTCACACACATTGTACTTTAGGCATATATTCTCAGTCCCTGTTATGTGTTACTGCCAAAAAAAACCTCAATATGTATTCAACAACATCTCCTGAGTACAGTGATACCACCCATGTATAGGTGTGTCGGGTTCTCTGGGGGCTAAAAGGCCTTAATTTTAGGGGGCGCATTCCAGTTTTTCAACTTGGAATTTTCACATCTGTCATCATGCACCCATGTCCTATTTGGGACATTTCTGAAGCCGGCCAATGTAAATTACCCCCATCAAACCATATATTTTTGAAAAGTAGACACCCTAGGGTATTTCAAATGCTGGTATTTTAACACTTTCCATGCACTAATTCAACCACTAGTCTTTGTCAAACTTTTAGGTAGTCATTTTTTTGCATTATTTTTCACACACATTGTACTTTAGGCATATATTCTCAGTCCCTGTTATGTGTTACTGCCAAAAAAAAACCTCAATATGTATTCAACAACATCTCCTGAGTACAGTGATACCACCCATGTATAGGTGTGTTGGGTTCTCTGGGGGCTAAAAGGCCTTATTTTTAGGGGGCGCATTCCAGTTTTTCAACTTGGAATTTTCATATCTGTCATCATGCACCCATGTCCTATTTGGGACATTTCTGAAGCCGGGCAATGTAAATTACCCCCATAAAACCATATATTTTTGAAAAGTAGACACCCTAGGGTATTTCAAATGCTGGTATTTTAACACTTTCCATGCACTATTTCAACCACTAGTCTTTGTCAAACTTTTGGGTAGTCATTTTTTTTGTGTTATTTTTCACACACGTTGTACTTTAGGCATATATTCTCAGTCCCTGTTATGTGTTACTGCCAAAAAAAACCTCAATATGTATTCAACAACATCTCCTGAGTACAGTGATACCACCCATGTATAGGTGTGTTGGGTTCTCTGGGGGCTAAAAGGCCTTATTTTTAGGGGGCGCATTCCAGTTTTTCAACTTGGAATTTTCCCGTCCCATGCACCCATGTCCTATGTAGGACATTTCTGAAGCCGGCCAATGTAATTTACCCCCATCAAACCATATATTTTTGAAAAGTAGACACCCTAGGGTATTTCAAATGCTGGTATTTTAACACTTTCCATGCACTAATTCTTTGTCAAACTATTAGGCAGTCATTTTTTGTGTGTTATTTTTCACACACATTGTACTTTAGACATGAATTCTCAGCTCCTGTTATGTGTTACTGCCAAAGAAGACCCCAATATGTGTTCACCAACATCTCCTGAGTACAGTGATACCACCTATGCATAAGTTTCTTGGCTTGTTCGGGGGGTGTAATGCCAAATGTCCAACATGCGTTTGTGATTTTTTTTCACATTTAACATATTTTCTTTGCCTATTGTCTTTTTGGGGTATTTTAACATACCCCAATTTATTTGTTTCCATGAATGTGCATATTTTTGAAATGTTGACACCCCAAGGTATTGTATATGGTGTGCTTTGATGCATTTGAAGTAACTGTTTTAGCTAAAAAAATTGGAGAAAGTGTATGGTGGCATTTTTTCAATTTTCATTTTTACACACACATTGCTTTTTGACTATGATTTAGGAGAGACTGTTGTAAGTTAGTGCAAAAAAATACTTCAGGTTGTTTTCTGCTAGGCACCCTGAGTACACCTATGCCCCCCATGCATAGGTTTGCCAGGATTTTGGGAAGGTTATGTTACAATTTTATGACTTGTGATTTTAGTTATTAAGTGAGAGTATTTCTTCTGATAGGCCTATCTTTAGTTTGGGGCCTATTGTAAACCCCACTTTTATTTATTGCCATGAATGTGCATATTTTTTAAATGTTGACACCCCAAGGTATTGTATATGGTGTGCTTTGATGGCTTTTTAGCCAAAAAAATTGGAGAAAGTGTATGGTGGCAATTTTTCAATTTTCATTTTTACACACACATTGCTTTTTGACTATGATTTAGGAGAGACTGTTGTAAGTTAGTGCAAAAAAAAAAATACTACAGGTTGTTTTCTGCAAGGCACCTTGAGAACACCTATGTCCCCCATGCATAGGTTTGACAGGGGTTTTTGTAAAAAAAAAAAAAAAGAACAGCCCCATTTTAGAAAAAAAAATATATTAGTGAAATGTAAAAATCTGGCACATTAAAAGTAAAAAAATAACAACAAAAAATTTAACAGTAAACATAACAAAAAAAAATAACAGCAAATGTATTTATTTTTTAAAAATTGACCATTGTATGGTACCGCTTGAAGCAGTCCCCAATGCAGAGTCCAGGCTGTCCAGGTCAATCAGGGCAGTGATATACAGTGTCCCTTCTCTGCCCCCTCTTGGTACAGACTCTGCATTTTTTTTGTGGTCTCTGCTTTGCGGCAGTAGGGGGGATTTTAAAAATAAAATGAGTAGCCCCAACTCTGCTCTCTCCCATCACCGCCCGGGGAGCAGGTGCATCATGGTACAAAATCCCCGAAATGATCTGGAGCTGAAATTGTAAAAAAAGTCTGTTTCATTCCGGGGTTTGCTTTTTTGAACAACAAAAAAGCGTTGTGGGTTGCAATCTGCATTAGGTAAATTGCAACCTTTTTGTACCAGGCCCTTGTCTTCCGCATAATTAGGTAGGGCTGCAGCAGCTGATCTGCCAGATCAACCCCACCCATATGTCGGTTATAAGACTTGATGCACACTGGCTTCCTTATGATCTCAGCTCTGCCACGTACAGAGACCGCCACCGTCCTCTCTGTGTGGATGGTGGTAAGAAGGTATACATCCTTCTTGTCTCTGTACTTAAGTGCCAACAGCTCCTCTTGGCGCAGAGCTGAGGTCTCCCCCCTTCGTAGCCGGGTGCGTACAAGTTGTCCTGGGAAACCTTTGCGGTTCTTTTTAATAGTACCGCAAGCTACTGTATCAAAGCAATACAGTAGCTTGAACAAAAGGACACTTGTATAAAAATTGTCTAAGTACAAGTGATACCCTTTGTTCATTAGGGGTAATATCAGGTCCCAGACAATCTTGCCAGTGGTTCCCATATGTTCTGGGCAACCTGGAGGGTCAAGGTGGCTATCCTTTCCCTCATACACCCGGAAGGCCTGAGTATACCCAGTCTCGCTCTCACAGAGCTTATACACCTTTACCCCATACCTGGAGCGCTTGGAAGGAATATACTGCTTGAATCCCAGCCTTCCCTTATACTTCATCAGGGATTCATCAACGCATATATTCCTTCCAGGTGTATAAGCCTCTGCAAACCTGGCAGAAAAGTGGGTAATCAGGGGGCGGATTTTATACAGCCTGTCAAATTGGGGATGCTCCCTAGGGGGGCACAGGCTGTTGTCGCTGAAGTGCATGAAATGAAGAATCATTTCATATCTCTGCCTCGACATACTCTGGGAGAAAATGGGGGTAGAGCAGATGGGGCTACTGCTCCAGTAGGAGCGAACGGAGGGTTTCTTTATGATGCCCATCAGCATAGTCAATGCCCAGAATTTTTTAAATTCTGGCACATTGATGGGGGCCCATTGCTGCTTTGCCAAATATGTTTCAGGCTTTGCAGCACGGTACTGATGGGCATATAAATTAGTTTGGGCGACAATGTTCCCCAATACATCATCACCCAGAAACACCACCAGAAACTGTTGGGGGCTAAAACCTGCCACATCTATATTTATGCCAGCATTTGCTGTGAAGGGTGGGATATCTGGCCTCTGGAGATGAGGCGTTACCCACTCTTCAGCGGCAATGGCAGCAACACGCCTCCTTCTAGCAGGGGGGCTGGCAGGGGGGCTAGCAGGGGGGCTGGCAGGGGGGCTAGCAGCCACAGATACATCACTATCAGTTGAGACTGCATCTAATGATGTATCTGAGCATATGGCAGGGTCAAAATTGGGGTCTGAGTCAGACATAGAGGCATCTGACTCTGACGCAAGGATGGCATATGCCTCCTCAGCACTATATGTTTTCTTTGACATTATTGTATCTGTCACAGAAAACCAAAATTAATTAATTAACTAAATGGCCTTTGGGTTTTTTTAAAAAAAGTACAGCTATGCTAATGCCAGTGATTTATAGCGATCACTGGCAAGCTAGGGGTTAAATACTCTTTAAATTAAATTAAATTAGCTAAATGGCTCTGAAAGGAGCCTTTGGGTTTTTAAAAAATTACAAAAACAAAAATTAACCCCTAAAAAAATGCACAGACAGCAAAAAAGTACAGCTATGCTAATGCCAGTGATTTATAGCGATCACTGGCAAGCTAGGGGTTAAATACTCTTTAAATTAAATTAAATTAGCTAAATGGCTCTGAAAGGAGCGTTTGGGTTTTTAAAAAATTACAACAACAAAAATTAACCCCTAAAAAATGCACAGACAGCAAAAAAGTACAGCTATGCTAATGCCAGTGATGTATAGCGATCACTGGCAAGCTAGGGGTTAAATAGTCTTTAAATTAAATTAAATTAGCTAAATGGCTCTGAAAGGAGCCTTTGGGTTTTTAAAAAAAAATACAACAACAAAAATTAACCCCTAAAAAAATGCACAGACAGCAAAAAAAAGTGCAGCTGTGCTACTGCCAGTGATTTATAGTGATCACTGGCAAGCTAGGGGTTAATGGCTCTGAAAAGAGCCTTTGGATTTTAAATTTTTTAACAAATAAAAGAAATAAATCTCTCTCTGCTAAAATACAGGTCTCTCTCTCTCTCCAACAAAATAGCAAGTGAGGAGAGGGAGGGAGATCCACACTGATCAGAGTCAATATTTACAAATATTGACCTGATCAGACAAATTGGAGATTTTATTATTATTATTTTTTTTTTCTAAGAAGGCTCAGATTGGGTGACCCTAGCTTGCCCCTATGGTGAGACAGGCTAGGGACACCCCCAGAGGCCCCATGATGCACTGGGCATTGCCATTTTGGAAGCCTCATGGGGGAGGGGGGGGCTATATGTGGGGGCTTTTTTATTTTATATTTTATTTTTTTTTTGCCCATTTTTTATTTTATTTATACACTAACTAAGTGCCTCGACCCACCGAGGCACTTAGCACACTAGCAGAGCATCGGAAGCGTGTCCGATCGCTTCCGATGCTCTGCTGCACTGCCGGGCTCCACGTGGAGCAAAACCGGAAGTGATCACTCAAGGGGGAGTGATCAATCCGGTCCCGGCACTCCGTAACAGCACTGCAGGGATGCCTAGACATCGAGGCATCCCTGCAGTACTGTAATAGTGCCTGGAAGCGATCTTGATCGCTTCCAGCACTCACTTTAGCCGAGGACGTGCAGGGTACGTCGTCAGGCGTTAACTGCCATTTTTTTCAGACGTACCCTGCACGTCCTCGGTCACTAAGGGGTTAAATAAATCTAAATAAATTAACTCTTATTAACTAAATGAATCCTATTTAAAACTAAATACTTACCTTTAAAATAAACCCTAATATAGCTACAATATAAATAATAATTATATTCTAGCTATCTTAGGATTTATATTTATTTTACAGGTAACTTTCAATTTATTTTAACCATGTACAATAACTATTAAATAGTTATTAACTATTTAATAGCTTACCTAGCTAAAATAAAGAGAAATGTACCTGTGAAATAAATCCTAACCTAAGTTACAATTACACCTAACACTACACTATACTTTAATAAATTATTCCTATTTAAAAATAAATACTTACCTGTAAAATAAACCCTAATATAGCTACAATATAATTAATAATTATATTATAGCTATCTTAGGATTTATATTTATTTTACAGGTAACTTTGTATTTATTTTAGCTAGTTAGAATAGTTATTAAATAGTTATTAACTATTTAATAACTACCTAGCTAAAAGAAATACAAAATTACCTGTAAAATAAATCCTAACCTAAGTTACAATTAAACCTAATACTACACTATCATTAAATTAACTAAATAAACTACCTACAAATAACTACAATTAAATACAATTACATAAACTAACTAAAGTACAAAAAATAAAAAAAGCTAAGTTACAAAAAATAAAAAAATAAGTTACAAACATGTTAAAAATATTACAACAATTTTAAGTTACTTACACCTAATCTAAGCCCCCTAATAAAATAACAAACCCCACCAAAATAAAAAAAATCCCTACCCTATTCTAAATTAAATAAATTTCAAAGCTCTTTTACCTTACCAGCCCTTAAAAGGGCCATTTGTGGGGGCATGCCCCAAAAAGTTCAGCTCTTTTGCCTGTAAAAGAAAAATACAACCCCCCCCCCACATTAAAACCCACCACCCACAGACCCCTAATCTAACCCAAACCCCCCTTACAAAAACCTAACACTAATCCCCTGAAGATCATCCTACCTTGAGTCGTCTTCACTCAGCCGAGCCACCGATGGAACTGAAGAGGACATCCGGAGCGGAAGAAGTTAATCCTCCAAGCGGCGCTGAAGAAATCTTCCATCCGATGAAGTCATCATCCAGGCGGCGCTGAAGAAGTCTTCGATCCGGCCGATGTCATCTTCAAAGAGGCGCTGAAGAGGTCTTCTATCCGGGCGAAGTCATCTTCCAAGCCGGGTCTTGAATCTTCCTTCCGCCGACGCGGAACCACCTTCTTCACCGACGGACTACGACGAATGACGGCTCCTTTAAGGGACGTCATCCAAGATGGCGTCCCCTCAATTCCGATTGGCTGACAGGATTCTATCAGCCAATCGGAATTAAGGTAGGAAAAATCTGATTGGCTGATGGAATCAGCCAATCAGATTGAGCTCGCATTCTATTGGCTGTTCCGATCAGCCAATAGAATGCGAGCTCAATCTGATTGGCTGATTGGATTAGCCAATCGGATTGAACTTGAATCTGATTGGCTGATTCCATCAGCCAATCAGATTTTCCTACCTTAATTCCGATTGGCTGATAGAATCCTATCAGCCAATCGGAATTGAGGGGACGCCATCTTGGATGACGTCCCTTAAAGGAGCCGTCATTCGTCGTAGTCCGTCGGTGAAGAAGGTGGTTCCGCGTCGGCGGAAGGAAGATTCAAGACCCGGCTTGGAAGATGACTTCGCCCGGATAGAAGACCTCTTCAGCGCCTCTTTGAAGATGACATCGGCCGGATCGAAGACTTCTTCAGCGCCGCCTGGATGATGACTTCATCGGATGGAAGATTTCTTCAGCACCGCTTGGAGGATTAACTTCTTCCGCTCCGGATGTCCTCTTCAGTTCCATCGGTGGCTCGGCTGAGTGAAGACGACTCAAGGTAGGATGATCTTCAGGGGATTAGTGTTAGGTTTTTGTAAGGGGGGTTTGGGTTAGATTAGGGGTATGTGGGTGGTGGGTTTTAATGTTGGGGGGGTTGTATTTTTCTTTTACAGGCAAAAGAGCTGAACTTTTTGGGGCATGCCCCCACAAATGGCCCTATTAAGGGCTGGTAAGGTAAAAGAGCTTTGAAATTTATTTAATTTAGAATAGGGTAGGGATTTTTTTTATTTTGGGGGGGTTTGTTATTTTATTAGGGGGCTTAGATTAGGTGTAAGTAGCTTAAAATTGTTGTAATATTTTTAACATGTTTGTAACTTATTTTTTTATTTTTTGTAACTTAGCTTTTTTATTTTTTGTACTTTAGTTAGTTTATGTAATTGCATTTAATTGTAGTTATTTGTAGGTAGTTTATTTAGTTAATTTAATGATAGTGTAGTATTAGGTTTAATTGTAACTTAAGTTAGGATTTATTTTACAGGTAATTTTGTATTTCTTTTAGCTAGGTAGTTATTAAATAGTTAATAACTATTTAATAACTATTCTAACTAGCTAAAATAAATACAAAGTTACCTGTAAAATAAATATAAATCCTAAGATAGCTATAATATAATTATTAATTACATTGTAGCTATCTTAGGGTTTATTTTACAGGTAAGTATTTATTTTTAAATAGGAATAATTTATTAAAGTATAGTGTAGTGTTAGGTGTAATTGTAACTTAGGTTAGGATTTATTTCACAGGTACATTTCTCTTTATTTTAGCTAGGTAAGCTATTAAATAGTTAATAACTATTTAATAGTTATTGTACATGGTTAAAATAAATTGAAAGTTACCTGTAAAATAAATATAAATCCTAACATAGCTAGAATATAATTATTATTTATATTGTAGCTATATTAGGGTTTATTTTAAAGGTAAGTATTTAGTTTTAAATAGGATTCATTTAGTTAATAAGAGTTAATTTATTTAGATTTATTTAATTAATATTTAAGTTAGGGGGGCGTTAGGGTTAGGGTTAGACTTAGGTTTAGGGGTTAATAATTTTATTACAGTGGCGGCGGCGTAGTGGGGGGCAGGATAGGGGTTAATACATTTATTATTGGTGGCGACGGTGTAGGGGGGGCAGATTAGGGGTTAATAAATTTATTATAGGTGGCGACGGTGTAGGGGGGGCAGGATAGGGGTTACTAGGTATACTGTAGGTGGCAGCGGTGTCCGGGAGCGGCGGTTTAGGGGTTAATACATTTATAAGAGTTGCGGCAGGGTCTAGGAGCGGCGGTTTAGGGGTTAATACATTTATAAGAGTTGCGGCAGGGTCTAGGAGCGGCGGTTTAGGGGTTAATACATTTATAAGAGTTGCGGCGGGGTCTAGGAGCGGCGGTTTAGGGGTTAGTAACTTTATTTAGTTGCGGGGGGCTCCGGGGCGCCGGTATAGGGGGTAGAACAGTGCAGTTTAGTGTGAGTGCTTAGTGACAGGCTAGCAATAAAGCTGGGAAAAAGCCGAAGGGCAGCGAGATCGGATGAGTGATAACTGTCACAGTCCGCTGCTCATCGCCCCGCGGCTTTTTGACAACTTTATTTGATAACTTAGGCGTATTTTTTCAGGTCCGCGGCGGCGAAGGTAGGCGAGCTTAGGCGGACGTATTGGGCCGGCGAAGCCAGAAAAGTAGACAGCTTGATAACTACCCCCCAGTGTCAGACAGTTATGCGGTCAGGTGCCAGGCATCCCCCTCATGATTTCCTGGTTCCTGTTTAGAGAGACAGCACAGCATTGAGTGACTCCACTGCTCCACACGGCACTGAGCAGTGAGCACCGATAGGCAGGCAGGTTTAGGCTAGCAGCGCAACTTCGCAAGCCACACGGCATGCCCACAACATTCATAGTGAAATTGGGCAGGGGAGGAGCAAAGTACAAACAAGCAAAAGAAGCAGGGAAAACTATTTGTGGAAATTGTAGCGCTGGCTCAAGGGGCAAAAAAATTAAGTGTGTCTACATTTTCCCCAGTCCCAATAATGTTCACAAATGTTGGCCCCTCTAATAAAAAATCTATGCATTTCTACATTGTATTTCTTTGAATTTCAATAAAATTTCAATAAAACAGTGATGCCACTGTTAGTAGTGTATCTGTTTCAACAATTATATCCTCTAGTTTACTTAGTACATCCATAGTATCCCTTACGTACAAAAGGAAGGTTAATACTATGGATCTGAGGCTTAGATCAAGGAATTTACTTGCTGGTTTACATAAGCTCTCTATGCTAGAGAGGATTGGGCGTCCTGGTGGTTTGTCTTTGTTTTTATGGATTTTTGGTAATAGATAGAAGGTGGAAATTTTAGCATATTTAACAGTTAAAGGGACAGTCAAGTCCAAAAAAAACTTTCATGATTTAAACAGGGAATGTAACTTTCCAATTTTACTTTTATCACCAATTTTGCTTTGTTCTCTTGGTATTCATAGTTGAAAGCTAAACCTAGGAGGTTCATATGCTAATTTCTTAGATTGAAATATTTTTTTATTGAACAATTGGTACAATACACATTCTATATCAATAGCAGATACCATAAATAAATCACAACTGTAAAGCCTCTATTACACATTTCTCATCATTGTACTGCATTTTACAAATCAACATTTTCTTTAGCCAGTCTTCACTGTGTATTACAAGTTGAAGCTCCAGTAGAAACATGAGTCCAATTGTTACAATTTTTAAAGGTCTAACAATGTTTAACAATAAACCTAAATACCCTATATAACCATAATGCCAGCTCGCTTCATCCTTTAATTTGTTGTATTATCAATGAACAGTTCTTACGAAATCTCCACATCTTAAACATCCACAGAGCCCACTGAGTACTCTCATTTGCAGTATCTACCGCTGCTCTTAATCTACTGTTTCTTTCTCCCTTGCTTGGTAGCTTATCCTATATGTGTTTTTCATTAAGGATCCAATAAAACCAGACTCTATTGAAAGATTCCACCTCGTCTTGTATGTATGCTGCAGTCTCGCATAAGCTAAACATACTTCTAATTCTCCCTAGCACTTCCATTCTCTCCGGGATTCCCACCTTCCAGTATTTTGCTATCGATATACGAGTCACTGTACACACAATTCTATTGAATTTATTTATAGGTGCATTGAATCTTGGATCCTCACCATTCAGCAAGGCCTGCATGGGCG
Source organism: Bombina bombina (assembly GCF_027579735.1). Classification (NCBI taxonomy): domain Eukaryota; kingdom Metazoa; phylum Chordata; class Amphibia; order Anura; family Bombinatoridae; genus Bombina; species Bombina bombina. Next base: position 237,021,767 of record NC_069506.1, read on the forward strand.
TCAATGTAACCTGTTCCTCCAATATAGTGGTTATAATCTTAGAAAGGTCGTGCCATACTTTTCGTACCCCCGGGCACTCCCACCACATATGAAAATATGTACCTAGCTGTGTGCACCCTCTATAGCATTGCCTGGAACCTCCCCTCACCATGTGTGCTGTCTTTAAAGGGGTTAAATACCAACAAAATGTTGTCTTGATGTTGTTCTCCCTCAAATCAGCTCCTAACAAGCCCTTACTGGAGTTTAGAAAAATCTGGTTCCAAGTCTTTAGGTCATATGTTACATCTAAGTCAGCTTCCCAATGTAGGGCAGTCTGTGGCTTTGAAATTATGTGTGTTTCCTGTATGAATAAATATAAGTGGGAAACCGCACTTTTCTGTCTGTTTACTGCACTGCACATTTTCTCAAAAATATTTTTGGCCTTGGCCTCCCTGTCCATCCTGTTATATAGCGTGATAGCTGAGGCTATCTGTAGATATACAAACCACTGCAGAGGCAGAGGTCTAAGTTTGTCCTGTAATTGGTTGTAAGTCAAAATCTTCCCATTGATTAAAAAGTCTGCTATACGGTAAAGGTCCTTGTGTGCCCACTTGTCTATCAGTTTATGCAATTCTCCTGAGATTATACACTTTAATGGTCTTATGAAAGAGTTAGTTGGCAATAGTGTTCCATTCCTATTGGTTGCTGCTAGCTGCCTGATAGCTATTTTAGTGATCGGGTTTTGGAAGCTTCCGGGTCTCCCTCTAGGTTCTTTACCCCATAATATATCATCTGGGCCGTCATAACCCCCAATGAGGGCCTCTAACTGGGGCCATACTACATCCTCCTGTTTCCTCCCCAAGAGAGAATTTTGGGCTAGTCTAGCTGCTGTGTAATAATCCATCAAGTTAGGAAGTCCCACCCCTCCCAATTGGCAGTGTCTGGTGAGAGTATCCCGAGATATCCTCGCGTGTCTAGAGGGTCTTCAAGTCAGATTTATCTATCTTTATAGGCAGGGAGCGAAATAAGTATAGGATTCTTGGGAGAATGTTCATCTTAATTGACGAGAGTCTCCCATACCATGAAAAGTTATGCTTCTTCCACTTCTGCAGATCAGATCTAATTGATTTAAACATAGGAATATAATTAGCTCTATATAATTGGTTAGATTGTGCTGTCAATCTGATCCCCAAATACTTTATGTCATCTTTCACCCATTTGAAGTCAAAGTTTGTTTCTATGAGTTTGATAGTGTGTTTTGGTAGACCTATTGAGAGCGCCTCACATTTGTCTAAGTTTATTTTATATCCTGAAATGGAGGAGAACTGTTGTAAAGTTTTATAAATGTTGGGAAGCGAAATGAGTGGCTTGGTAACTGTTAATAACACATCATCTGCGAACAGAGTGATCTTATGTTGAAATTGTTGTATTTGCATGCCTGAGATGTCTGGGGAATTTCTTATGTTTGCAGCTAGTGGCTCGATACATATCGCAAAAAGAAGGGGCGACAGGGGGCAGCCCTGCCTGGTGCCATTAAGAATGTTAAAAGTATTGGACTGGTGTCCTATAGCTCTGATATATGCTGTGGGTGTGGAGTATAAACCTCTCAGTGCTGTCATAAATGACCCAGTGAACCCCATCCCTGTCAAAACTGTATCCATGTACACCCAGTCCACCCTATCGAACGCCTTCTCCGCATCCAAGGACAGGACCAGAGAAGGCGTTCGCTCATGGTACAAATAATCCATAACCGTAATCATTCGTCTAATATTATCTGGAGCCTCTCTGTTTTTTATGAACCCTACCTGGTCCGGGTGCACAATAGAGGGTAGGATATGTTTTAAGCGGTTAGCCAGGATTTTAGTGACAATTTTCATATCTTGGTTTATTAGAGATATGGGTCTGTAGCTTGAACAAAGTGCGGCGTTTCTACCCTTTTTTGGTATTACAATAATTTTGGCTTGTAAGAGGTCAGCAGATATGGGTTGGCCTTCTAGAATATGGTTGGCAAATTTAACTATATGTGGAACCAGGGTCTGTCTGAAGAGTCTATAATATTCCCCTGGGAATCCATCAGGACCCGGGGCCTTGCCTGGTTTGAGCTCTTTTATAGCTGCCACCACTTCAGCTTGTGTGATTTTTGTATTTAATTTGTCTTGGTCTTCTGTGGTCAAGTGTGGAAGGTTAGCCAAGTCCAAGAACTCCTTAAGCATATTTTGTGTTTGTGCGTTATGTTGGACCTTTTCCCCATCATACAGGTTTCTATAGTATTCTGCAAACGTGTCCACAATTTCTTGTGGGTGAGATGTAATACTTCCTGTTCCTGTCTGAATTCTCGGAATAGATACTGATTGATATTCATCTCTAATTTTTTTGGCTAAATATCTGTCAGGCTTATTTGCGTATATGAAATAGTTGGCTTTAAGCCTTTGGGCTGCCCTAATAGAGTTATTATTCAATAGAGCATGCAAATCTGTTTTTTTCCATTGTAGGGTCTGTAAAATGAGTCGTGAGTTGGTCCGTTTGTGTTCCTTTTCTAAAGAGTCAATATCCCGTTGTAACCCCAAGTATCTATTGTCGGTCTCTTTCTTGTGAATGGCTTTCTCTTTGATTAACAGACCTCGAAACACCGATTTGTGCGCTGCCCAAACCGAGATCGGGTTCACCGTAGAATCAGTATTGATTCTCCAGTAGTCACTCATTGCTTTTAGAAGTTTGTCTTTAGTGTTGGGATATTTTAGACAGGTCGGGTCAAACGTCCATGTCCTAGTCCTACCTGGGTCAATAATGGAACCGAAAAATAGTTGTGTGATGGAATGGTCCGACCAGACACATGTATGTATATTAGCCTTGCGTAGTGTAGGCTGCATTATTTGGCTAGTAAAGATATAGTCAATTTTTGTGTAGCATTTGTGTGCTGAGGAGTAGTATGTAGTGTCTGTTGTGTCCCCGTATAGTGTGACCCAGCTATCTTGTAGCCCATGCGGTGAAAGTAAGTCGTCAATTTTTGCAGCTATTACTTTTTGTCTTGATTTTTTCTTTGATATATTTTCTATCGTGGACTTCCTCAACGCTGCCAGATCTATATTGAAATCCCCTGCTAATACTATTCTCGATCTAGACCAGTTGGTCAATAAATCGGAGATGTGTCTAAAAAATTGTTCCTGCTGCTCATTTGGGGCATAAATATTACATAGGATTATTTCTGTACCCTGTATGTTGCCCCTTACTAAAATATATCGACCTTCTTTGTCTTTCATTGTTTCCCTGTGCTCAAAATTTAAAGATGAGTGAATCAAAATAGATACCCCTTTAGTCTTAGTATCAGAAGTAGCATGGAAGTGTTGTGTATATTCTTTGGACCAGTACCTAGGAATCTGTGTATTCAAAAAGTGTGTCTCCTGTAAAAACAAAATATCGGCTTTAAGCCTCTTGTATTGTGTCAGTGCAGTCTTCCTCTTTATATCTGAGTTGAGGCCTCTCACATTATGAGTTATCAGATTAACTCCAGGGAAGTCTCGTGATGTAGTCATGATAATGTATCACCCCAATCATACAACCAGTCCTGATTCATAAGCTCTCCCTCTCTACCTGATTGCTTTAGTGTATCATAATTCTTACCATCCTGTAAGACCCCAACAACAAGCTCCTGATTTCCAACTCTAGTGAAACTCTGGGTGTGGCTATTACCTTGTATGAAGCGAAACTGGCATAGTTCAAAACATTTAAAGAGCATAAATAACTTTGGTTTTCCCTGTAGAACGGAACAGAAAAAACAACATAAAATACATAACATGAAGTATATATTAAGCATTAACATAATTTATAGGAGAGGATACTAGGTTTCTCATAACATTATCTCAATTCTCTATAGGTGGTATGATATATCAGAAAAGATTTAGCCCATACTTATAACCTTTATGTTAACAGTCTCAAACCCTTGGCCATCATAATATATCAATGTCACATGTAGCCTCCACGACACTGCCGAGACAATGTCTAGGAGGGAGTCTTACCAGTCTCTCACATTCGTTATATCTTGAGGTAAGCATAGTTCAAGGGTGAGATCAGGGTTTAAATCTCTTGTTATTTACTTTTGTCCAAGTGGATTTCTTGTTTGTTTGCTTTAGTGCTTGTGTCCCTGTGTTCTCCTCAGGGTCAGGATCAAATGGTATGTCCGGTGTTTCTATACCAAAGCTTCTGCAAACCTCCGGTATCTCTTGGGTAGTCCTAATCGTGGTCACCTTGCCGTCTTTAAGTATATTAAGGGCAAAAGGAAAGCCCCAGCGGTAGGGAATTTGATGTTTTCTAAGCAGTGATGTTAATGGCCTTAATCTCCCCCGTCGTTGAAGTGTTCTCACACACAGGTCCTGGAAAAACTGTACAACATTCCCTTGGTATTTGAACGTAGGATTTTTGCGAGATGCGTTTAAGATTTTTTCCTTATCAGTAAATTTGAGAAATTTGATGATCACATCTCTTGGTGGCATATCTTTTTGTGGCCTGGCCCGGAGCGCTCTGTGGGCTCTCTCAATTTGATAGTCCGTGTCATCTGTAGCCATTGTGATAGCCTTGAAAAGACCCTGTAGATAGGGGAGAAGGTCTGGTGTATTGATGGATTCTGGTACGCCCTTTATGCGCAGATTCGATCTTCTGTTGCGATTTTCTACATCTTCCATCTTGTCCTGAAGATCAGCTATTTGTTGTTGCTGGAAGGCGACCGTTTGTGACATAACACAGACATTCTCCTCTAAATCTCCTCTGTCATTCTCCAAGGCGTCTACCCTATTTCCAATTTCTAGTATATCGTTTTTAATTTCTGATAAGCTGCTGGTTACTGTGGCGTGGAGACCATCAATTTTGTCCCACAGTTTCTCAAAATTCGTTGCAATGTCTTGTTTAGAGACTAATAGGGTTAAATCAGCCTTAGTTGCGGGCGTCTGAGCATCCAGAGATTTACAGTGCTCAGATTCCAAATCAGAGTCCCCCTCTGTCTCCATACTTGTAGTTTCTATTTGTTTGCTAGGTATATTGGATCTCAGGAATGTATCCATGGAGGTTATTTTACTACTTTTCTCAGGTTTCTGAGCTCTTCTGGAAGACATTTTAAGTTTAATAGTGGCTATTGTCTATCCTGGTCTCTGTACAATCCTGTGAGCAGCAGTAGTGTGTGGAAAGTGCTTCGTGGTGTATCTCAGCAATCTTCAGTGTCAGTATCGCCTTTGTTGGGTAGGAGATGGGGCGAGTGCTCAGAGGGCATGTGAGGTTAAAGCTTAATGTGTGCTTCTAGAGTTCTGTGGGTTCACAGTGTTATCAGCTTTGCAAGAGGTATCTTTTATGGTAAGTACATAGTCCTTTAGGGGTTCGCTCAAATTAGCCACATTTAGTATAGTTACCGCTTGGGGTATCAGTCGTTCATACATTCAACATATTAGGGCAAGACCTATATTGTATATTCACCTCCGTAGCAGCCATGTGCGTTTAGAAATCTAGCGCGTCTTGCTTGTTTGGCATCGCAGCCATTATAGCTCTCTGTTATTCCTCCATTACCCCACAACTGAGTAACCCTCACCAGTGCCATACAATGTCAATTCTGCCACCTTTGCTTCAATAATGCTCACCCTTCAGCGTACACCAGCTACAAGTCCATTTGTACTCCTCTCCGAAACTGCGTGGCGCAACCAAGATGGCGCCCGCTGCATTTGCTTCCAACTCCTTTCAGGTTCTAAAGTTGCTGCACGAAGTTGCGATAACCGGAGCTTTCAAAAAAACATCCAGGACATTTCTCTGTCGCTTACTCTGTACTTTGCTTGCCTTTTGTCATTCCACCTTAGGGCATTAACCACCTTTTTAGTGTATCATACTCCGGAGCTCCGGTCTCACACAACCATTGCTGTGCGCTGCTAGGCTCCGCCCCCATGCTAATTTCTTAGACCTTGAAGACTGCCTCTAATCTGAATGCATTTTGACCACTAGAGGTCATTAGTTAATGTGTTTCATTTAGATAGCATTGAGCTCATGCACGTGAAGTTACCCTGGAGTGAGCACTGATTGGCTAAAATGCAAGTCTGTCAAAACAGCTGAAACAAGGGGGCAGTTTGCAGAAGCTTAGATACAAGGTATTCACAGAGGTAAAAGGTGTATTTCTATAACAGTGTTGGTTATGCAAAACTGGGAAATGGGTAATAAAGGGATTATCTTTCTTTTTAAACAACAAAAAATCTGGTGTAGACTGTCCCTTTAAAAATGTCCATTCTTTTTCTGTAATACAACCTTCTAATTTAGCATGGTTAATAAGATTATTGAACTGATACGTAAATACCGTAAGGGGATTGGAGAATAATGGTTTATAACAAAGTTTGTCACTAAGCTGTCTCATAGCCTCTTTAATGTACATTTCTTTCTCCCAAATGATAACATTGCCCCCCTTGTCCACATTCCGCATGTTTCAGCACAACATCATCCCAGCTTTTAATTTCCACTAGGGCTACACTTTCCTCCTTAGATAAGTTGTCAATAGTTGTATTAGCTAAGTTAAGCAGTTCACTTGTGACTACTTTTAAGAAAGCCTCGATAAGAGGATATTTTTAGGGTGGCATAAATTGGGACTTTATCTTAAGTACCCTGCCCAAATTTCGATCAGTATAGTTAACTGTACCACTCTTGGTTTCATTGGATCATATAGTATATCAAGTGTTTGTTGGTCAGTAAAGTCAGTGTCCTCATGTTTACAGTACATTTTTTTACATTGATTACAGTCATAACATCTGCCTAACATTTGCAGCAATCTATGCTGTATGGTTTCATATATATTATATGAGTAACTTTCACACCAGTGTTATTTGTTCAAAACTGCTATACAGTGTTTGCCATAGCCACACATGTGTGACTGCTACTAACATCAATTACATGTAATGGGATTATGTGGTTTATTATGTGATAACCAAATATGGGATTTATTTTACAATAAGCTCTGACAATGTTTACTGTGTAATCTAATACACCCATGTACTGTGATTCGTGCATTATAAACACTCCCACACTGATGTCATCCTCTGTAATCACGTGACGTGTTCACGTGACTGGATGGACCAATTGGTTCATCACTTTATCGGATAGGCTAAGATAGGGGTGTGTACACAATACCCCATTCTGATTGGCCACTATATGCTATATAAGGGTAGTTAAGGCTACATCCTGTTCGCCTTTGAAAAAGCTACGGCGAAATGTACATCAGGCGACCGCTACCTTCAATACACAATCCCTATGTGTGAAATATGTTCCACATAGATCTGTTAACTTAGCCTAATTATAATACTAATTACTTGGTACTACTTGCTTTGGGATTTTCCCTTAAATATTATTTAGTGTTATATTAGTATTATCCGTGTGTGTGAAATTTGTGCCACACTCGGATTAGGCTAACTATACTGGGTTTGGCTCTGTCTATATCTCTCTGGCCCATTTGCTTTATATGTAATTAGGACTGTGTCCCCTCTATTTTAGTGGATGAATTGTACATACAGTTTTACATATCCATTTGTGTGAAAATTGTTCCACATTTGGATTAGGTCAGTAACTCTATATATAGGCACCCCCTATTGGGGTATTTACCCCTTTCACATGTTTGGACAGTGTCCACTTAATAGACTATTATATATGCATATATAATATTAGGGGGCCCTATATTCATCCCAGTTTGTATCTACCAGTGATATCATTACTCTTTGAGTTGTTGTTTGTAGATATCCATCTGTGACGTTTTTAACACTATATGTTGTTTGTGTTATCCATCTACTATGTATTTTTTTTTTTATCGTTATTAAAAGTTATATTTTAATGATAGGGGTTCCTACCTCCCCATACTCTCTATAAGCGAGTTCTGCTATAGGTGCTTCTTTCCATTTATATTCACTCATTACTTTTGGCACTCAGCACCCTCCATAAACTTCCTTTGTGGACTAATATAGGATACTTTTTCCCCATATATTCAATTAAGTATTTCTAGTGTGTTCTTATACTAATATGTCAAACTTTAGCCTATCCGATGACTTTAGAAAGAGGCGTGAAAAGAGACTCTCAGAAATAGACAAAACTTTTGCATCGTTTGGTGAAAACCTCAATCTTAGTTCAGAAGAAATTGATGATTGGGAACAGGGACTAGAACTACTTGGTAACTTAATACGGAAAACATACCAGGTAATTTTGGAACAAGAGTACTTATGATAAGTACCTAGCCAAACATATTGTGCCTAGAGGCTTAAGAGTGAGGTTGTTTCCCTTGTTTGCTTTTCATATAGATACATACAAGGACAGGTAGGAACAGGCCCTGATTAACTGTTCAGAAGTACTTGTTGCAATATTATCAGTCTACGAAAATGAAGTATTAGTCGAACTTGAAAAACAAATCAGTGAGTGGAACACTAAACTTAATAATGTTCTCTCTAAAGGGCTATCCTTCACCCCTACCCCTACCCTTGATCAGTTCTCACTAATAAAAGACAAATCTATTTTGTCGTAAATTAACTCTGAAAAAAATGTACTGTAAACATAAGGACACTGACTCTACTGACCAACAAACACTCAATATACTATATGATCTCTTAGAAGAAACCGAGAGTGGTACAGTTAACTATACTGATCGAAATTTGGACAGGGTACTTAAGATAAAGTCCCAATTTATGCCACCCCAAAAATATCCTCTTATCGAAGCTTTTTCAAAAGTAGTAACAAGTGAACTGCTTAACTTAGCTAATACACCTATTGACAACTTAACTAAGAGTAAAGGGCAGCCCTAGTGGAAATCCAAAGCTGAGATGATGTTGTACTGAAAAAAGTGGACAAGGGGGGTAATGCCATCATTTGGGAGAAAGAAATGTACATTAAAGAGGCTATGAGACAGCTTAATGACAAACTTTGTTATAAACCATTATTCTCCAATCCCCTTACAGTATTTACGTATTAGTACAATAATCTTATTAACCATGTTAAATTAGAAGGTTGTATTACAGAAAAAGAATGGACATTTTTAACTGTTAAACATGCTAAAATCTCCACCTTCTATCTATTACCAAAAATCCATAAAAACAAAGACAAACCACTAGGACGCCAAATCATCTCTAGCATAGAGAGCTTATGTGAACCAGCGAGTAAATTCCTTGATCTAAGCCTCAGATCCATAGTATTAACCTTCCCTTCGTACGTAAGGGATACTATGGATGTACTAAGTAAACTAGAGGATATAATTGTTGAAACAGACAAACTACTAATCACATGTGACGTTGAATCTTTGTATACCTCAAGTAGACATGACAAAGGGTGTGAAGCCTTAAAATTATTTTTTAATATGGAAGCACAAGAGAAACAGGACAGAAACAACTTAATTGTTAAACTTCTTGAATTCGTCTTGAAACACAATTTCTTTCTTTTTAATGGCTGCGTTACATAGATGACCTGCTGATTCTATGGAAAGGCAGCGAACATTTGTTTCAAAGAGTTTTTGGACATTCTGAACTCTAATGACTTAAATTTAAAATTGACTTATTCTATTAGTCCAAATTAAGTTGAATTCCCGGATGTTAAATTAACAAAAGATAGCACTGGACAAATTAAATCAGATCTCTATAGGAAACCCACGGCAACCAACTCTATACTTGAGTTTAGCAGTTGCCATTTGTGGCACACTAAAAAGGCGATACCTGTCTGGGAATTCCTGAGACTGAGGAGGAACTGCTCAGACCTCAACACATTTTTCTTACGATCCAAAGAACTGAGTCAGACTTAAAACAAGAGGTTATACTTGTAAGGTTATTAAAAAAAGTGTTCCATAGAGCGCTGCACATGAACAGAGAAAACCTACTAGTAACTAAAAACAAAACCACTGGTTTTGATCAGAAATTGTGGTTTATAACGACTTATAATGAAAAACACAAAGAAATCACCAATATTTTGAATAAACATGCTGATATCCTCAGAACTGATGAGGACTTGAGAGATGTGGTTAGGGAATATGTGGCAGTTAGTTGGAAAAGAGCTCCAACTATTAGCAACAAATTAGTGAGAAGCCACTTCACACATAAGAACCAGAAAAAAAGCTTTCTCAGGAACCTACGGCTATGGGTCCTGCTCATTCTGTAAATACATGATTAACCACAAAGAAATACAGACGTTCCCAAAAGATATTTAAAAATTGACAGATTTTGCTAACTGTAGAACCAAGAATGTTATATACTGTTTGCAGTGTGACTGTAATAAATACTATGTGGGGATCACAACAAGAGAGGTACGCACCCGGTTGGGTGAGCATATTAACAACATTAAAAATAGCACTGAGGATAGCAACAACGGGAAAACCTTAACAGCAGTAGCCAGACATTTTCTTAAGCATCATAATGCCAAACCGTCAGTAAAACTGACCGTCCTGCAAGTTATTAAATCAGGGATACGGGGTGGTAATATCGAGCAGATGTTATTACAGGCTGAAAGTCAATGGATATTTTGGCTCAATTCTATGACACCTAATGGCATGAATGAAAATAATGGTTTTGGAGTTTTCCTATGAAAAGCTACCTTTGTTACTACCACACTGTTTGGCGTATATATATAATTTGCAGATACCACTAACATCATAGACCCTATACATTATTGGGCTCCAACAATATCTTGTGCTACATTTTTATATGTCTGGTTAAATGCATATATAAACACTGGTTAAATAACATTATGTTCCCATGTACAGATAAATACTTATGTACGTTTTAATGTATGTTGATTACAGTCATAATACCTGCCTAACATTTTCAGCAATCAATGCTGTATGGTTTCATATATATTATATGAGTAACTTTCACACCAGTGTTATTTGTTCAAAACTGCTATAAGGTGTTTGCCATAGCCACACATGTGTGACTGCTACTAACATCAATTACATGTAATGGGATTATGTGGTTTATTATGTGATAACCATATATGGGATTTGTTTCACAATAAGCTCTGACAATGTTTACTGTGTAATCTAACACACCCATGTCCTGTGATTCGTGCATTTTTAACGCCCTCACACTAATGTCATCCTCTGTAATCACGTGACGTGTTCACCTGACTGTATGGACCAATTGGTTCATCACTTTATTGGATAGGCTAAGATAGGGGTGTGTACACAATACCCCATTCTGATTGGCCACTATATGCTATATAAGGGTAGTTAACCCTACATCCTGTTCGCCTTTGAAAAAGCTACGGCGAACTGTACATCAGGCAACCGCTGCTTTCAATACACAATCCCTATCTGTGAAATATGTTCCACATAGATCTGTTAACTTAGCCTAATTATAATACTAATTACTTGGTACTACTTGCTTTGGGCTTTTCCCTTAACTATTATTTAGTGTTATATTAGTATTGTCCGTGTGTGAAATTTGTACCACACTCGGATTAGGCTAACTATACTGGGTTTGACTCTGTGTATATCTCTCTGGCCTGTTTGTTTTATATATAATTAGGACTGTGTCCCCTCTATTTTGGTGGATGAATTGTACATACAGTTTTACATATCCGCTTGTGTGAAAATTGTTCCACATTCGGATTAGGTCAGTAACTCAGGGTCTATATATAGGCACCCCCTATTGGGGTATTCACCCCTTTCACATGTTTGGACAGTGTCCACTTAATAGACTAATATATGCGCATATATAATATTAGGGGGCCCTATATTCTTCCCAGTATTTATCTACCAGTCATATCATCACTCTTTGGGTTGTTGTTTGTAGGTATCCATTTGTGCCGTTTTTAAAACTATATGTTGTTTGTGTTATCCGTCTCCTACGGATTTTTATATTTTTTTTATCGTTATTAAAAGTTATATTTTAATGATAGGGGTCCCTATCTTCCCATACTCTCTATAAGCGAGTGCTGCTATAGGTGCTTATTTTCCATTTATATTCACACATCAGTAGTGGTAGTCTCCCCTTCCCATCCCTCACAGAATAAGTTGAGAGGTCCCCGCACCCTGCGCCTATATAGCACCTCAAAGGGAGGGAACCCGGTAGTTTCTTGCAGTACCTCTCGGTATGTGAACAGCAAATGCTGCAGGTGAATCTCCCAGTCCTTCTCTTCAGCCTCCATAAAAGCTTGCAGCATCTGCTTCAGGGTACCACTGAACCGCTCACACAACCCATTAGTTTGGGGGTGGTAAGGGGTCGTGCGCTGGTGCTTCACCCCGCACACCTCCCAGAGACACTATAGCAATTCACTCATGAATTGCGGCCCTTTGTCAGTTGGGGATTTTTACTAGAGTAGGTTTCCCTAGTGAGATTCTAACAGTGCCTTAGCCACTGCCTTAGCATCTATGGAGCCAAGCGCTACAGCCTCAGGGTACAAGGAGGCAAAATCAGCCACCGTGAGGATATAGCATATGCCCGACCAACTGGGAATCATAAGGGGTCCCAATAAATCCATAGCTACCCGCTGAAATGGTTCCCCAATTACCGGTAATGGGACCAGGGGTGCCTTTACATGATCACCTGCCTTACCTACTTGCTGGCAGGCCACACAGGACCGGCAAAACTCTGCCACAGCCCTTGATGTCCCTGGGCTAGTAGTACCGCTGCAACAGCCGGGCTCCCATGCGTGTCACTCCCTGATGCCCTGCTAGTGGCATGGAGTGGGCTACTTGTAACAACTGTTGCCTATACTTCATGGGGACTACTAACTGTCGCCTACCAGTCCATACTCTATCTAGACCCACATCTGTCTGCTCCCTATAAAGAAGCCCACATTGCCATAAGAATTGGTCTGACTCCCCGGCAGATGCAGACTTGGACGCCCAAAGTCTCATGCCATCCAAACTGGGATCAGACCGCACCGCATCCCTAAACTGTGTCCCTAATTCTGGCCACCCACCCTTAGTCTCTAAGTTAGGGAACACAGGGACAGGTAACGGGAAAGGTTAATCAGGGGCTCTAATGACTCAGTCTGGCTTACCTTGCTGGTCTCCGCAGAAACCTCTGGAACGACGGGGGACAACGGGTTCTGTATTGGTAATCCTTGCTGACTGGCTCCTGGTGATCACTGCAACAGGAGCCAGTTCCGTGGTAAATACACATCACATGCCCAAGATCATTGCCAAGTAGAACCTCCGCGTCCAATCCAGGTAATACACCCACCTCCCTTATGTCTCTTCCAGCTCCCCAATCCAAAAAGACCCTAGCAATTTGGAGGGACCACGGTTCTCCATCCGGCATGGTCACTTGCATCCCAGGCCCCAGGAGTAAATCCTCTGGTTTAACCATATCAGGTCAGACCAGGGTCACGGTGGCACCAGAGTCCAACAAACCAGCTGCCTGTCGGTTCCCAATAGTCACCATTCGCAGATGCTTCTGCTGGGCATCATTGGGCTGCATCCTGACTGGTGCAACCTGATGCCTTTCCGTTTCTGCTGTGGGACCCCGAGGGCCAAGTACAGATCTCTCCGCCACCACCTCCCTCAGGGTTGGGTCCACGGTTGCACTTGGTTCCTCTGTGTGTGCCAGCCGCACATGGCCGACCGGCCTTGCAGCTGAAGTGCGTTGCCCCTGACGGGGTACCATGTAGTTGTCCCGATCTGGAAAATCTGTTCGGATGTGACCCACTTTGTTGCAATGTTAACACCGCCGCTCATTCTTAAATTCTGCAGCTTTGGGAGCACCCGCTTCAGCTGGCTTGGGTGCCCATGGAGCATTATTTGTACTGCCTGACTGACCACAAACTCATCTGCCAGCTTAGCAGCTTCAACACGGTTTTTAGGCTTACGGTGAAAAACCCATGCCCTTATGTACGTAGGGGCAATGCTGCAAAAGTTGTTCTTGGAACATTAAGTCCAGCAGGGTGTGGTATTTATCGAACCCACATCCCTCCACCCACTGAGTCCCATGCAAGGCCATGCGAGCCCCATATTCCACGTAGGACTCTTGGGGTAACTTTTCCTCAGTCCTGAACGTGCCCCTGTAAGCTCTGGGGTGAGTGCATACTGCGCCAAGATCATAGCCTTCACATGGCCATAATCATCCCCATCCTTGCCAAGGATGGACTGGATAACAAAGGGTTTAGTCTCAAAACCCAACCCTGGGGTGGCACTGGGTCTCAAAATCTCTTAAGAACCCATTGATCTGATCCGTCCCATTTACAAATTTCCCAAAACTGTGGTGGTCCACTCAGGGGGGGGGGGGGGGGGGCTGACTGCTCCCCATTGACAAGGTGGCAGTAGGGTGCTGTTCCATGAACGGCTGCCAACATCCGAATTTGCTCATTGGTTGTTGCCTCCTCTCCCTATGAGGCCAGGAGTGTGGTGAGTCCAGGGGTGGTGAGTCTAGTAGCCACAAGGACTACCCCCTCTGCACTCCCCAAAACAAGTCCATCTGTATCCAGATGGTCACCCTCACCCTCCACATGTCCTTCCACCACCGGAACTGGATTAATCTCCTGCACCCCGGGTTGTCTGCCGGCTGCTGCCACTGCAGCTGAGGGGCCCTTCCCCTCTGGACAAGCAAATCCTGCTTCATGAGCTTCCAAGTCCTGCTCCAGCTCTGTCTTGAACTGACCATCCATTAGTAGCCCATAGCTGCTACACCGATCCACAATCCTGGCGCGGTCTCATGATCAAAATCGTCCTAAACGCTGGTCCATGTTCGCCTACTGGCTCTAAGCTAAGTGACAGAGAGAACCTGTGCCTTTCCTGATCTGTGTAACGTGTGTAAGTCACTATTAGTTTTAAAGGCTTGCAATCTGCAAGCTCTCTTTTATGTTAGACCCTGCAGGATTTTAAACATTAAAGCTCAATGATCCTATTCCCTGCCACCATTAATTTCTTTTAGAGCCATCATTTCTTTAAGAGCCTGTCACGGGAGACCAGCACTCTATACTGTTGTTTTACTGGATCTTTTTAATTAGCAAAACGAATGGTAAAATAAATTGAACTTTATTCACTAAAAATAGGCAAACACACAGAATTACACAAAATACAGAAAGAACACACTCACTTTGGGGCTAGGAGAAAAACCACCCTGTTCTTGTAATGATTGAACAGACTTTATGACTTGTGAAACACAGCTGCAGAACTGATAGATAAATGTTTGGAATGTTTCACCCTCTTGATATAATATCACTATAGCTGTGAGTGATATCAAGTGATGATATGAGAGTGATTTAATATGTAGAAGTATATCTGAATAAGTTGACCAAGATAGCTGTACAGCCTTCACAGGAGGAAAGGAAAACAGTTAAATATTCTGTAAAGGCTTATGTCTCTGATTGGTTACTTTAGAGATTCCCATATGGGCTTTCACACAGAGAGAAACAAGTGTATCAAAAGTTCCCAATGGAGGATTCTTGCCGGAGGTAACAGATCCTTTACCTGTCACAGATGCTGCAGCTAACAGTGTTCTGAGGACTAGCGCGGCAGGCCGGGGAGGAGTCACTCGCTGACGCGCTGGTTGATTGACAGCGCTGGTAACAGGCGAGCCCCGGTCTTCAGCGGGAAGAGATTGCGGCTAGTAAATCAAAGTTAAACGGCAGGTAAGTAAATCCTGGTGGTTCTATGTAGATGTCTCACAAAGGGGAGACCGAGACTTTGAAGAGGGAGGCGTGCATTCGTGAAGTTAATCCTCACACAGAAACGGCAAGTGCCGAAGGAGGTATAGGTTTGGAGACAACCTGCTTGCAGATAACAAAGTATTTTCAGTAGTGAGGACTTGAAGCAGGAAAGGTGAGCTGAAAGGAATTGTAATCCAAGGATAGCCGATTAGGAATATTCCTCAGGAGGAAATGTATGAGCTCAGCATGAGCAGGTGTTACTCTGTCAAAAGCAACAAAATACTAAGCACCTGTCGTTGGGTGAACAGGTGATTTAAAGGCTCTGTAGGCAGGGCTAGGAGAATGCAGGTAGCTGCTTAAAGGAACATACATGTTGTGAAGAACCCTCACATCACCCCCTCCTCAAGAAAGCTGTCCCACAGCTTGAGGTCTAGGTTTATCCGGGAAGCGACTGTGGAAAGTAGAGATAAGTCTAGGAGCATCAACCGCCGAGGCATCTTCCCAAGAATCGTCTTCTGTAGAGTAACCCTTCCAGTGGATGAGATATTGTAGCACAGAACTCTTGTAACGGGAATCCAGAATGGAATGTACTTCATAAACTTGAGTATCAGTTATAACTGAGGAGTCAGTACTGATGGTTTCTTGTTGTCTAGAACCAGTGTAGGGTTTCAGAAGAGAGACGTGGAAGGTCGGATGCACCCTCATTCCGATGGGCAGTTGTAGGGTTACAGCGTTAGGGTTGACTACCCGGGATATCTCATAAGGTCCAATAAATTTTCTAGCAAGTTTCTTGCTTGGAACTTGAAGTTTCAAGTTCTTCGTGGAAAGCCAGACCCTGTCCCCGACGGAGTATTTGGGGGTAGTTCTTCTTCTGAGATCGTAATGTCTTTTCTGCGTAGCTTGAGCATTCTGAATATTCCGTTTGATAAAATCAAAATTGTCTAGAATCCTAATGGTAAAATCATCCACTTTGGGTGAATCAGTGCTAGAAGTAGGGTTGAGGAAAAGAGTAGGGTGGAAACCGTAATTTGCAAAAAAGGGTGAACAGTTTGTAGATGAGCTGGTTAATTAGTTGTAGGCATACTCAGCCATGGGTAAATAGGTGATCCACTGGTCTTGCTGATAAGAACAAAAACATCGGAGGTATTCCTCAAGCCATTGATTCAACCGTTCCGTCTGCCCGTTGGTTTGGGGATGATAAGCTGTTGTGAATCTATGATCAACTTGAAGGAGTTTAGACAATGTAGTCCAGAATCGCGAGGTGAATTGCGATCCTCTGTCAGTGATTACCCTAGCAGGTACACCATGTAGTTTGACGATGTTATCCAAGAAGAGGCGAGCTGTTTCCGAAGATGTGGGGACCTTATGGTATGGAATTAAGTGCCCCATCTTTGTGAACATATCTATTACAACAAGAATGGTGTTCTGTTTTTGAGATATAGGTAATTCAACAATGAAGTCCATACTTATTTGTTCCCAAGGACGGCTAGGTATGGGTAAGGACATCAATAGTCCATAAGGTCTTAACCTTTCATTCTTTGAGGTAATAGAGGTGGAACAGGTACCAACATAATCCTTAACCGTTTGCTTCAGCTTGGGCCACCAGTAGTAACGGTTTAGTAAGTCCAACGTATGCCTGACACCTGGATGACCTGAGGTAGGTATGTCGTGATGATATTTCAGAACCTGGTTCCTTAGAGCTAGAGGTACATAAAGCTTATCTTTATGATAGAGGAAGCCATCTTTGTTCTCTACTTGGTAACGTGTACTTTCTTCGTCTTGTCTTTGATGTCTCTTAATCTCAGATAGAAAAGACGCAGTGAAACCTATGAAACGTTCTTGGGGAATCACTGACTGGATCTCTTGGTTTATAGAAGGTCTAACATCTCTCCTAGAGAGAGCATCGGCCTTCCCGTTCTTGTTGGCTGGTCTGTATTGTATGATGAAGTCAACTCTGGAGAAATAAAGACTCCAACGGACCTGTCTTGATGATAAGGTTTTATTATTCTGGAGAAATTGGAGATTTTTATGATCTGTATAAATTGTGACAGGAAATTTTGCTCCCTCCAATAAATGTCTCCAGTTCTCTAAAGCTCTACGGATGGCAAGGAGTTCTTTGTCTCCAATAGTATAATTCATCTCAGCAGAAGACATAGTTTTGGAGAAGAATGAAACTGGGTGCAAGGGTTCCGATATAGACAGACGTTGTGAGAGTACAGCCCCTATGGCGAAGTCAGAGGAGTCAACTTCAAGGATGTAGGGCAAGGAGGCATCAGGGAATCGGAGTATAGGTGCTGTAGAGAAACTATTCTTGAGGAACTCAAAAGCCGTGGACGCTTCCTTGGTCCAATTAAAAGGTTTGGACTGGGTTGTGAGTTGAGTTAAAGGTTTTACTATCTTGGAGAATCCCTTGATGAATTTCCGATAGTAGTTGGAGAAACCAAGGAACCCTTGTAGATCCTTTCTGTTGGCTGGTTGAGGCCAATCCATTACAGTATCTACCTTCTTATGTTGCATCTTTATACCATCAGGGGAGATTTCATAACCCAAGAACGAAATCTCTGTACAATGGAATTGACACTTCTCTGCCTTGGCATAAAGCTTGTGGGTACGAAGTCTGGTGAGTACCCAGCGAAGATGTTTGATGTGATCCTTTGAGGTTTTAGAATAGATTAGAATGTCGTCGAGGTATACGACCATACAGACATCTAGCAAATCTCTGAATATATAATTTATAAAATGTTGGAAAGTCGCCGGAGCGTTACACAAACCAAAAGGCATCACCAGGTACTCAAACAGCCCATATCTAGTGCGGAAAGCCGTGAGCCACTCATGACCTTCCTGTATCCGTACCAAATTGTACGCTCCTCTGAGGTCAAGTTTGGAGAAGATGGTAGCGTTAGATAAGCGTTCAATCATCTCAGGAATCAATGGTAACGGATAGCGATTTTTTATGGTCCTCTTGTTAAGCTCTCTATAGTCGATGATGGGTCTAAGTGAATCATCCTTATTCCTCACAAAGAAGATGCCGGCTCCAGCGGGAGAAGTGGAAGGTCTTATGAATCCCTTCTTGAGGTTTTCCTCGAGGTAGTTCTTGAGATGTACTAGTTCGGTTTCGTTTAGTGGATAGATGTGCCCAAATGGTATGCTTGCTCCAGGTTGGAGTTGGATAGGGCAATCATACGGTCGATGGGGTGGAAGGGTGTCAGCTTCTGCCTTACTGAATACGTCAGCGAAATCATTATAACAGTCAGGTAGAACCTGTGGATCAGGAAGAGTATGTAGAAGGTGATGCTGTGGGAAACAGGTGTTTTGACAGTATGAGGAATTGAAGGATATCTTCGAGGAGGTCCAGACTATGGAAGGCTCATGTAATTTTAACCATGTGATACCTAAAACTATGGGGAAGTGAGGAGAAGGCAAGACATCGAAAGAGATGTATTCAGTATGGCCCTTTTCTGTAACAACTCTCAAAGGAACAGTATGATGTGTAATAGGGCCATTACGTATGGTGGAGCCATCAATAACACGAAGTACAAGTGGTATTGCTTTCAACACAAGTGGGATTTTACTCAATTTACAAGCTGGGAGTCGATGAAGTTTCCAAAAGCTCCAGAATCAATAATGGCTTCAGCTGGTATTCTTTTCTGGTCCCACTGCAAGAATAGAGAGAGGTTACAGAAAGTGGATTGCTTATGTACCTCATGGGAGGAACAAATAATGGCGGACTTACTTTTCTTATTCTTCTGGAGAATAGGACATTGGTACACTGAGTGGGTTGGATCTCCACAGTACATGCAGAGGTTCCTAGTTTTATGCCTCATCCTCTCTTCACTTGATAGAGGTCC
Source organism: Bombina bombina (assembly GCF_027579735.1). Classification (NCBI taxonomy): domain Eukaryota; kingdom Metazoa; phylum Chordata; class Amphibia; order Anura; family Bombinatoridae; genus Bombina; species Bombina bombina. Next base: position 237,041,161 of record NC_069506.1, read on the forward strand.
TCTAACTACCCCTATCTCCATCAGAACAGATGTTGGTGGTGAGGGTTTAAGATGGCTTGAGGAAGCAGTTGCAGTATGCTTAGTGTATAGATCAGTATGTAACTTCTCTCTACGTCTCTCTCTAAGTCTTCTATCAATTTGAGAGGAGATCTTCATCAAAGCTTCTAGGGTAGGAGGTAGTTCAATCCTTGCCAATTCATCCTTCAGGTTCTCTGCCAAACCTAAACAGAATTGGTTACGGAGTGCTATGGGACTCCAGAGGGAATCAGCCGCGTAGAGTTTAATCTCTGCAATATATTCTTCTACGGGCCTCTTACCCTGTTTGAGGTCTCTCATGTGAGCCTCAGCGGTCAATTGAGTGTCTTTATCTGAGTAAAGTTCATCCATAAGACTGAAGAAAGATTCTAGGGTGGCAAGGGCAGAATCCTCATGTTCACATAAATTGTCTGCCCAAACCCTGGGCTCCCCTCTGAGGAATGTGATAACAGTTAGAACTCGTATTTTCTCTGTGGTATAGGTTTTAGGACGCAGAGTAAAAAGTAAGTGACAGGCGTTTTTTAATTGTTTGTAATTGCGTCTATTGCCGCTGAAAGTCTCAGGGAGAGATATTTGGGGTTCAGGTGCAGAATCATGAGCTGATCTAGCAGCTATGGAGTCCTTGAATAATTATTTTAGAGTCTTATTTTCGATCTGTAGTTCTCTCACTGCGTGAGCTATTTGATCTACTTTCTGGGATAAGTTGTAGACCACTTGGGGAAGTTCTGCTGGTTCCATGATCTTTGGGGGCTTAGTATTATGTAATGATTGAACAGACTTTATGACTTGTGAAACACAGCTGCAGAACTGATAGATAAATGTTTGGAATGTTTCACCCTCTTGATATAATATCACTATAGCTGTGAGTGATATCAAGTGATGATATGAGAGTGATTTAATATGTAGAAGTATATCTGAATAAGTTGACCAAGATAGCTGTACAGCCTTCACAGGAGGAAAGGAAAACAGTTAAATATTCTGTAAAGGCTTATGTCTCTGATTGGTTACTTTAGAGATTCCCATATGGGCTTTCACACAGAGAGAAACAAGTGTATCAAAAGTTCCCAATGGAGGATTCTTGCCGGAGGTAACAGATCCTTTACCTGTCACAGATGCTGCAGCTAACAGCGTTCTGAGGACTAGCACGGCAGGCCAGGGAGGAGTCACTTGCTGACGCGCTGGTTGATTGACAGCGCTGGTAACAGGCGAGCCCCAGTCTTCAGCGGGAAGAGATTGCGGCTAGTAAATCAAAGTTAAACGGCAGGTAAGTAAATCCTGGTGGTTCTATGTAGATGTCTCACAAAGGGGAGACCGAGACTTTGAAGAGGGAGGCGTGCATTCGTGAAGTTAATCCTCACACAGAAACGGCAAGTGCCGAAGGAGGTATAGGTTTGGAGACAACCTGCTTGCAGATAACAAAGTATTTTCAGTAGTGAGGACTTGAAGCAGGAAAGGTGAGCTGAAAGGAATTGTAATCCAAGGATAGCCGATTAGGAATATTCCTCAGGAGGAAATGTATGAGCTCAGCATGAGCAGGTGTTACTCTGTCAAAAGCAACAAAATACTAAGCACCTGTCGTTGGGCGAACAGGTGATTTAAAGGCTCTGTAGGCAGGGCTAGGAGAATGCAGGTAGCTGCTTAAAGGAACATACATGTTGTGAAGAACCCTCACATTTCTATCAGCCACAGTCAGTAGAATCCAGATTAAACAAATAGTCCTCTTGCACAGTCTTATTATAGCCCCTTAGAGAGCTCTTGGTTAATCGGCCCCTGGATAGTTCAGGCAACTTGGAATAACCTCTTTTTTCTCACACAAAGTGGTTTTGAAAACTGCCCATCTCTCTTGTCAGCTCACAAGACGCCCCCTAGCGATGATCTTAGCAACCAATCGTAACCCAGCACACAGAGGGGCATCACTGTTAATAGCTGTCAGTCCCACCCCCTGATCACCTGCTGAGAATGTAGTCAGTCTGGCTAGCTGGACCATTTTGATCAGAGGATGTACAAATGCAGTAATTTCTTTAACCTTTTGATGTGCCAGATCTGAGTGTAATAGATGGACCAGATGCCACTTTTGTCCCTAGAAGATTTAATGCCATGAGTAATTAACTCTCTGCCTTGAAGCAGCCTGCTCAGATATGTAAATCAGTCTTCTAAGCCGAGACTTTGAAAATCTTTCATTGTACACACTGTTATTGACATACATGCATGAGAGGCAGGTCCCAAAACACAGAATAAGGGAAACCATGTGGGCCCAACCCCCCCCCCCCCCATCATTAAGCCTGGGCACCAACTCTTCCGTCACACTAGGGTATAGAAAAAATGGTTCCTGCATCACAATTCCAATTAATAGATAATATAATAAAGATGCCTGTCACAATAGTTACCATGCTATGATGTACAACCCCTATTAAAAGCCTATAGGCTTAATGAGTTCTAACACTCCATACCTAATAGGCACCCAAAATACTGGACTTACCATTTGCAGAAAAATACTGTGTCCAGTGGATGGCCAATCAAGTGTGGATTATAATGACAATCCATCAGGAGGAGGCTAGGGACCAGTCCCCACGACATATGTGGCAGGCCTGTGACTAACTCCCACTGAGTGTAATTGTGCCACTACCTAAAACTCCAAAAGCTTCCAAAAGCTTCCCTCTGTCCAAATAGTAGGGGAAAATGGGCCTCAAATAGGTCTGAGGTCCCCACTCACAGAAGAACATTTGGAGCACCTATATTCTTCACCTTCCTCCTGCGAAGGCAAAGATAAGACTAGTTTCCAATAAGATTGGAGGATTATTTTTTTTTTTAAGTATTTATTTAAAACCAACAATGTGATCATAATACATAATCAGCGCCTAGGCAAAACAGAGTTTATACAAACAAGTTATGTATGCATTCACATTTTAACAGAAACTAAACCACTGTATATTTATAATTTTCATCACATTGCTGAAGTTTTATATTTTGTCACAAAAATAAGTACATACATTTATAAGTGACTGATTTTTTTATCACATTCGTATTGTGTATAGTTCGTAGTGCTTCTATTATACATACATTAACCACTATCCTGAATATTAAAGGGACACTGAACCCAAATTTTTTCTTTCACGATTCACATAGACCATGCAATTTTAAGCAAGTTTCTAAATTACTCCTATTATCAATTTTTCTTCGTTCTCTTACTATCTTTATTTGAAAAAGAAGGAATCTAAGCTAAGCAGCCAGCACATTTTTGGTTCAGAACCATGGACAGCACTTGTTTATTGGTGCTGTCCAATCAGCAAGGACAACCCAGTTTGTTTACCAAAAATGGGCCGGCGTCTAAACTTACATTCTTGCTTTTCAAATAAACATACCAAGAAAATGAAGAAAATTTGATAATAGGAGTAAATTAAAAAGTTGCTTAAAATTGCATGCTCTATCTGAATCACAAAAGAAAAAAATTCGGTTCAGTGTCCCTTTAAGTCAAACAAAGCAAAAAAAGTGGTGTGAGGGCAGAGCAACACAAAAAAAAATTCACTAACTATCCACAAGAAATCCAAAAGTTCCATGCAATAATGCCTCCTGTATGTATATTGTATCCTTAAATGGATATACTAACTGTTTTTGGGTATTGCTTAATTCTGATTTAATAAAAGGGTACCATTTAGAAAAGTACTTAGCTATGCTGTGGATTAGCAATTAGATTCATCTCTTCTATTGTCATCTGAGATCTTAATTTTGAAATAAATTTGTTAAGACTAGGTTCTGTCTTATCTTTCCATGTCACTAATATAATCTCGTGTCTGCATAAATTGGCAATATTGATTAATTTAATATTTAGAAGTCTGGGATTAGATTCTTTTGTAAGTAGGATATCATATAGATTAGATCTAACTTTTTGGTTTATTATTCTTGAAAGCCAGAACGCAACTTTATGCCAAAATGTGTTTACTTTTGGGCAGTGCCAAATACAATGTATTATATCTGCTCCTGCCCTATGGCACCTAGTGCAAAAAGTATATTACCATGCACCCATCTGTACATCTCATGAGGGGTTAAGCAAACATTGTTCATCAATATGGAACATTTTTATCCCCTACCATCTTAAGTATCCAGTTATACCAATATGATATAGATGTGAGGCCGTTTTTATATAGATTAAGGTCCATATCTCGCTCTTTCCGATCCTGTTCCATATTACACTTAATTTTAATTGTCTCTAGGAAGTGTCTTGCCTGTAGATACGCATAAAAATCTTTATTCTGTATATTAAATTTGTTTTTCAGTGACCCAAAAGATTTAACTTGAGTATTGTCTTCATTCCATATCTGGGCTAAAAATGTTAGACCTCGTTCTTTCCAATTTTTAAATACCGTAGAGTTCACTCCTGGCATAAACTCTGGATTACCAGTTATGGGTAAATAATTTGTGAAGTGGGGTTCTATATTTCCTATTTTACATTGTTTCTGCCATGCCAAGATTGGATTTTTCATGGATCATATTTTTAACTTCCTTAGGTAGATGTTTTATTTCTATGTGTAATAATGCATTGGAGGATTCTTAAGGGCTTTGGAGTAATGGCTCTTAGACCTTCACCACCTTTATGAAAGAAAAACATTTATTGATTCTATTTTAATAACAACCCTTTATAATAAGTGCCACACTTATTGGGAAATTATTAAATATCCCATACGAATATTTAATTATGCCTAGGAGAAACCAATGCCGTATATACCTTATGCTTTCTGCATAAAGTGTATCTTACATTATTATCATACATATAGACCTAGATTACATTATTGGTATAGTGAACGTGTCGGTAAGATGTGTTATTTATGTTCATTATACTATAAAATTGTTTATACATTTTTTTACATTTAATTATCGTAAATACCATGTTATTTCAATTTTCAAGGTTTTGCTGTAGAATGAAGATTAATGGTGTAGAATATTATCTCACAAAAAAGTGCCAGTTACTGTACATGGTTTATAGAGAGTGGAATTTATCTTTTGCTCATAGAAATTAACTTGCAATATTTATTTTAACCCCCCCCCCCCCCCCCCCCCAGTAACACAGATTTGAGCGGTAAACATTATTTTGACTTTGCAGTATTGTTTGCGTGACTTCCAGTAACAATACCGCTCCACTTGTAATCTAGGCTATAGTCTTGGTTTAACCATGTGTCCATGTACACAGATCCAGGGGCTTTTTTGAGTTGTTTTAAAAACGTAGAAGTTCCCAATTTAGCACTGTTGATGAGGTTAGCCTGGGACACCCACTAAAATGGACTGAGAAGAACAGACACCCATCTGTGGATATGAAAAGACCCATTAGACAAACAGGAATCTGTAGACATCAGTATACATCTAAAACTTTGGGGCTTGGTTAGGAGTCTAAAAATCAGCACAATGTTAGTAAAAATAGGCAAAACTATATATTTTTACAAAAACATTCCCAGATGGCAAATATAACTGGATCATCTACAAAACATGTATGTATAATGTCCCTTTAACATTCTTGCCACATAGGGGAAGTTTATTACAGCCAGTAGTGTTATTGGGTGCATCGGGGTAGTATCTGTCATGTGAAATTTTAATCTGCTGAAATGAATTCCTTGAGATTGCTGACTATGGTGAGTTTAGACTGCAGTGGATGGAGAAAAGGGTGTAAGATCATTTCATCCCTGGACCAATAAAGCTTAATGGCTTGAGCTCGTCAATGCTCAGAAAAGAGGCATCAATAGTTTATCGAGAAAACAGTTCCACTTGTCCGACTGAGTATTTAAACAAAACAATTTATACCAAACTTTGTAAATTTGAGTAGCATATACAGTCATATTAAATTTATATATATATATATAAAATAAAATTTTATTTTGAGATATATATATATATATATATATATATATATATATATATATATATATATATCTCCTTGGTGTATGTAATGTGCAGGTAGCAACAAAAGAAGGGCTAATAGCCTCTGTATAAGGCAAAAGTGTTAGATATACTTTGTTTGGAGATTCTTTAGAAGTAGACAAGTCACTTTGTCACAAGTATAAGCAATATCACTAGTAGCTATTGAGAAGCAATGGTGTTTGAATATAGAAATAGTGTTACCAGTTTGAATTCCATGTATAAACTTTGAACTAGAAGTAACAAATATCTTCACTAATGTTAAATGGGGGAAAAAATGTTACTACCTAATAACTTTATAGCTGAAGTGCAATTTAGCCTTTAAGGTTTCCTTCCTAAGATAGGGAGAGTCCACAGCTTAATTCCTTACTGTTGGGAAATACAACAACTGGCCACCAGGAGAAGACAAAGACACCCCAGCCAAAGGCTTAAATATCCCTCCCACTTCCTCATTACCCCAGTCATTCTTTGCATTTTGTCACGCTAGGAGGTGGCAGAGAAGCGTCAGAAGAAGATTCGGAGAGTCCTAAAAAAGGGTATCTGCCCTGCGAGATAGGACTGGAGTTTTAAATAGTTATGTCAACCTCTCAGTGAGAGTATTGATGAAAGTTAGAGTCTGGAGATGCAGGGAAACTTTTTCTGTGAAACCATCCAGACTACTTCTAACAGCTCCTAAGCAATCAGTGTTGACGAGTTTCACTGCCTGTTTTCTCTCTCTCTCAAGTCTATGTCAGGAGCTCTGCTATAAGACACAAGTCACACTTGAGACGCTGTGTTCTGTTCCACAGCATGGATCCTGGAGATAAGATTGTTTCAATTTTAACACATAAAATGCTATAACAGGGTCAAATTGTGGCTCATTTTGAAAGTGTTGCACAGCTCCTATTACTTGCTGTACTTGTAATAACAAGGGAAGTACTGTCTTGCACTCCATGTGACCGATGTGGTCTATGTTCATTTCCTCCATTCCAGCTGAGACTTAAACCAGAGGAGAGCATTTCCTATGTTAACTGTCTGGGTCTAGGAGGTGATGAGTGCCCCAGCCATTGGGAGTATAAAGGTGCAGTTTTCTAAAATCAAAACAAAACAAAAAAAGTTTTTATTTGTGTCATTCTGTGGGTATAACCTGAGCTATGGAGGACTCTGACATGTTAGAAGGTAATCATTCTGTACTAAATCATACCTGTTTATATTGGCCTTAACACTGTTATAAAGTCTAAGAAGGAAGACAAGCCTGCTAAGGATCTTAGTCACTTTGAGCTGTCTACCTCTCAGGACTCTTAGTCCCGTGAGATTACTACCCTTGCTACATTATCCACTCCACATGCAGTTCCCCGTAGCACATCGAATCCTCCATCCGGAGGGGGCCTTCTTCCTGCGGACTTTGCCACGCAGTTACCAACGGCGGTGTCTGCGGCCCTCAGTGCATTACCTCGCTCTAACAAATGCAAGAGAAAGGTTAGACATTGCTCTTCTGACCCAGAGTCATCTAAATATTTATTGGATTTAGCTATTTTGTCCCAGTTATTCAATGATGAGAAGGCCTCTGTAGCTTCGGAGGGTGAACTTTCTGGGTCGGAGTCCTTAGCGTCTAAGCCTCCTGCTGCAGAGGAATCGTCCTTTAGATTTAAAATTGAGCACTTACTTTTTTTATTAAAAGAGGTTCTGTCTATGTTAGAGGTTCCAGAGGCCGTGGTGCCTGAAGAGCCTATGATACCTAAATTAGACAGAGTTTACGAAGACAGGAAAGTTTTGTTGACTTTTCCTGTGCAGGTTAAGATGACGAACATTATTAAGAACAAATTGGAAAGAATTGGTTCTTCCTTTTCCCCCTCTACTTTTAAAAAGTTGTTCCTGGTCCCGGACTCTCAAATGGATTTGTGGGGCTCCATTCCTAAGGTGGATAGTGCTATCTCTATGCTTGCTAAATGTACTACTATACCTCTTAAGGATAGTTCTTCTTTCAGAGAGCTGATAGATAAGAAAATGGAAATCTTTCTAAGAAAGATGTTTCAACATATAGGATTTTTGTTTCAACCGGTGGCTGCAGTTGCCGCAGCGGCTACCTGCTGGTGCGACTCTTTGTTGGAACTCATTGAGGTGGAGTATCCCCTCGAGGATTTTTTTAAGACAGAATTAAAGCTCTGAGAATTGCTCATTTTTTTATCTGTGATGTGAACATGCAAATTATTTGCTAAATGCAAAGGCCTCTGGCCTTGCGGTCCTAGCCCGCCGGGTGGTCTGGTTGAAGTCTTGGTCTGCAGATATGACATCTAAGTCCAGACTCCTTTCTCTTCCCTTCAAGGGAAAGATTTTATTTGGTCCTCCAGGCCTGTACTCCATTATAATTAAAAGAGAGAAGTGCTCAACTTGGGAATGAACAATAGCATAATAGCTTGTTCTATGGCTAGTTACCACCCTAGAAGCTGCTTCTTTTTGCTCAACATGTGCCTTTCACAGAGAAGAACTTTCCTGTAGCATATCAGTCTGATCCAGACTTAACAGTGCAGTCCAGCCCAGAAATACCAGGCAATCCCTCTCTGAACAAGGGAAACGGCAAAACCCCAGATGTACGTTTCGGCCTAGTGTGGGCCTCATCAGTGAGGTGCAGCCATAACCCTCTAGGCACACTGAGCAACGTGTCCACGTCTGGATTCCCACATCACACATAGGGAGACTTCCCCAAGTGTGATAATTTGCATAATTAAAAGAGAGAAGCGCTCAACCTGGGAACGAACAATAAGTCTAAGGGACATCAATCTACTAATTTTCGTTCCTTTCATTCTAACAAATCTCAATGACAACAATCCTCCTCCAAGCCCAAGCAACCCAAGAGTAATTGGAAGCCGGCTCAGTCCTGGAATAGATCCAAGCAGAATAAGAAGCCCACCGAAAACAAATCGGCATGAAATGGCGGCCCCCGATCCGGGATCGGATCGTGTATGGGGCAGAGTGTCTCTTTTTTCAGACACCTGGTTTAAGGACGTACAGGATCCGTGGATCCTGGAGGTGGTATCTCAGGGATACAAGATAGGCTTCAAATCTCATCCGCCAAGGGACAGATTCCTTCTCTTGAATCTGCCTACCAGACCAGAAAAGAGGGATGCCTTTCTATGGTGCATTCAAAATAAATCCTCCTTAGGAGTTGTTGTCCCGGTGCCTATCGAAGAAAGAGGTTTGGGGTTTTATTCAAACCTTTTCGTGGTCCCAAAGGAGGAAGGAACTTTCCGCCCAATTCTGGACCTAAAGTGCTTAAACAAATTTCTCAGTGTCCCTTCCTTCAAGATGGAGACGATAAGATCCATCCTTCCTTTAATTCAGGAAGGCCAGTTTATGACCACTATAGATCTGAAGGACGCTTAAGTTCATGTTCCAATCCACAGGGAACACTTTCATTTCCTGACGTTTGCATTACTGGACCAGTTCATTGCCTTTCCGTTTAGCCTAGCTACTGCTCCAAGAATCTTTACAAAGGTTCTGGGGCCTCTTCTAGCCGTTGCCAGAACTCAGGGTATTGCAGTAGCCCCATACTTGAATGATATTCTGGTGCAAGCACCATCCTTTCATCTTGCGGAAGAATTCTCGGAGTCCCTTCTCAGTCTTCTTTGATCACATAAATGGAAGATAAACTTGGAAAATAGTTCTCTTATCCCAAGTACCAGGGTTGATTTCCTGGGTACTATAATAGACTCCATATCCATGAGAATATTTCTAACAGACCAAAGACATTGCAAGCTAACTTCGGCATGTCTTGCCCTCCGGACTTTGAGTCCCTCTGTGGCTCAGTGTATGGAGGTGATTGGTCTCATGGTGTCAAGCATGGATATCATTCCTTTTGCCAGGTTCTGTCTCAGACCTTTACAACTGTGCATGGTGAGGCAGTGGAACGGCGATCATTCAGATCTGTCTCAACATATTGTATTAAACAGCTGGTCGAGAGAATTGCTCTCTTGGTGGCTCTGTCCAGATCTGTCCCAAGGGACATGCTTCTTAAGACCATCCTGGGAGATTGTGACTACGGACGCAAGCCTATCCAGATGGGGAGCTGTTTGGGGTGCCAGAAAGGCACAGGGATTGTGGACTCAGTAGGAGTCCTCCCTCCCGCTCAATATTTTGGAACTACGGACAATCTTCAAGGCTTTGCCACTTCTGGGTTCATCCCAGTTTATCAGATTCCAATCAGACAATATAACCTCGGTGACTTACATCAACCATCAGTGGGAATGAGAAGTTGCTTGGCAATGAAGGAAATATCTCAGATTCTGGAGTGGGCGGAGGCCCACAGCTGTTCCCTGTCAGCAATCCACATTCCGGGTGTAGACAACTCGGAGGCAGATTTTCTCAGCAGGCAATCCTTTCATCCAGGGGAATGGTCTCTCCATCCCGAGGTGTTTGCAGAGATATGCAGCAAGTGGGGGATGCCGGAGATAGATCTCATGGCATCCCATCTCAATACCCAGGTATAAGCTACCCAGGTATGGTTCGAGGTTGAGGGATCCCCAAGCGGATCTAATAGATGCACTGGCAGTGCCCTGAAGGTTCAAACTCATATCTGTTTCCTCCATTACCGCTTCTTCCTTGAGTGGTGGCCCGCATCAAGCAGGAGCAGGTATCAGTAATCCTGATAGCTTCATTGTGGCCACGAAGGATGTGGTCCGCGGATCTAGTGGGGATGTCTTCATCTCCCCTGTGGAAGTTACCTTGTGGCAGAGACCTGCTGATACAAGGTTAATTTGTTCATCAAAATCTAGATTCTCTGAGGCTGACTGCATGGAGATCAAATGCTTAGTCTTAGCCAAAAGAGGTTTCTCTGAGAGTGTCATTGATACTCATATTCAAGCTTGTAAACCAGTTACTTGGCATATCTACCACAAGGTGGGGAGGACCTACTTATTCTGGTGTGAAGAGTGTGGTTTTTCCTGGCACAGAGTTAAGGTTTCTAGGATCCTATCTCTCCTCCAGGATGGGCCGGAGAAGGGCCTTTCTGCTAGTTCCCTGAGGGGACAGATTTCGGCCCTGTCGATTTTATTGCACAAGAGACTAGCTGAGCTACCAGACGTACAGTCCTTTGTTAAGGCTTTGATTAGGATCAGACCTGTGTTTAGATCTGGGGCTCCTCCTTGGAGCCTAAATCTTGTTCTTCCATTTTTTTTCAACAGGTTCTGTTTGAGCCTCTGCATTCTGTTGACATTAAATTGTTATCTTGAAAGGTTCTCTTATTATTGGCTATTGCCTCTGTGCGCAGAGTTTCTGAGATCTCTGCTTTGCAATGTGAGCCCCCTTATCTGTTTTTTCATGCAGATAAGGCAGTTTTACGTACTAAATTAGGTTTTCTTCCTAAGGTTGTGTCAGATCTCAAATCAATCAAAAGGAGATTGTGGTTCCTTCCTTGTGTCCTAATCCTTCTTCATGGAAGGAACGCTTACTTCACAATTTGGATGTTGTTTGCGCCTTAAAGTTCTATCTTCAGGCTACTAAGGAGTTTAGGCAATCTTCCTCTTTGTTTGTTGTCTATTCAGGGAAGCGTAAGGGGCAGAAGGCTACTTCCCTATCTTTTTGGTTAAGAAGGGTCATCCGCTTAGCTTACGAGACAGCAGGACATTGTCGTCCTGAGAGGATAACGGCTCACTCCACTAGAGCAGTGGCTTCTTCTTGGGCCTTTAAGAATGAGGCCTCAATGGATCAGATTTGTAAGCCGGCTACCTGGTCCTCCTTACATACTTTTGCAAGTTTGATGTTTTTGCTTCGGCTGAAGCAGCTTTCAGGAGAAAAGTTTTGCAGACTGTGGTTCCCTCAGAATAGGGTCCACCTCTTTCTTTTTGTTCCCTCTTGTTATTCATTCAGTGTCCTCTGGAGCGTGGGTATAGTTTTCCTAACAGTAAGGAATGAAGCCATGGACTATCCCTATCTTAGGAAGGAAAACAATTTATTTATACCAGATAAATTCCTTTCCTTCACGGATAGGGAGAGTCCACGGCCCCCGCACGATTTTTCTTGTCTATGGGTCGTCCCCTATTTATTTTATTCTTCTGGCACCATTTATACCCCAGTGTTTCTCCTACTTTTCCTTGTTCCCTCGGAAGAATGACTAAGGAAGTGGGTATTTAAGCCTTTGGCTGAGGTGTCTTTGCCTCCTCCTGGTGGCCAGTTGTTGTATTTGCCAACAGTAAGGAATTAAGCCGTGGACTCTACCTATCCGGAATGAAAGGAATTTATCTGGTAAGCATAAATTATGTTTTTATACCACGATTCTTCCAACCATGGGTTGGAAGGAACCCATTACTGGGTCATGACGTGTGTGTTTTAAGAGACTGTTTGTGGCGTGTGTCATAGGAGAGAGAGAGTGTGTTGTATGATAATGTGTGGTGTGTTACCTATACAACACTCTTAGGCTTGACTACAATCAGTAATAAAGAACACACACATTTTAGTTACTTTGCCAAAAATTGCCGCTATCTTGTATATTACTTGAGAATTTTTCAGACTAAGCATAAAAATAGCACTGAGAAGGTACTGTTTGTAGTATCATGGCACTGGGTCTTTGGGGGGAGAAGTTTGAAGAACTCTTTTATAATACAAAAAAATCATTATGTAAATGTTACATAATATATGTGAACGTGTTCAAACTCTACAGTGTGAAGATAATAGAATACCTAAGTGAATATCACTGTGGATACCAGAATAAATTACAGATAAGTCAGAATTAATGTATTCCAAGGTTAGCTTTGTTTATACCATATCTAAAGAATATGTAAACAGTCAGATCAGAATAGGCACCATGTGTTATAGCACGCAGTAGCAATATAGAAATAATTTGTTACTGAGTCATAATGTACAAGGATACATGAATGAAGCATAGAAATGTGCTCCAAGTTCAATTAATGCATATCTTTGAAACAGAGAATATATGCAATGAAAACAATATCTTAGAGTTGACACCAAGTGGCCATTTCACTGGGGCTAGATGATATTTTTAAACTACCATTAAATACAGTAGAATTGAATAACTAATACACAAGACACCTTAAAGTGAAGCTAAAGTTAGCTTGTGTCGATGCTTGCAAATGTAAATAGCATTAAAAATAATGGTAGTTTCAGTCATCAATTTTCGTATTTCTCAATATTTACCTATTTATCCGCTTTTCTAATCTTGAAAATATTCGTTGTGTAATCTGCCTGTTTTTTTTCGGAGCCAGGTCACGTTTTTCTAGTACCCAATCATATGTCTGGCCGTTAAGCGGCTGTCATTTGACGTCACTGCATTAGTATAAATTGTGCGCATGCGTTAGTTTCACTTCCTATGCCTTGTGAGCCGTGCTCGTTCCAGCTTAGCGCATGCGCAAATCGCAATCAATCAAGCAACTCGCTTGATTGTGTTTACACACATTTGGCAACAGTGCGCATGCGCAAACATTCAGAGAATCGAGAACGCGCAAAGTCAGTACGTATAGAGCGGGTGGGAACGCTCTATACGTAATACAGAAGAAAACCAGGAACTAGCTGGAGGGAGGAGCTATAAGCGGCCAAACATGGAGAAAAAAAGTATTTATTTTATATTGATATGTATACAAAAATGTGTTAAAAAATTTGCGATCTTGGTATATCTCAACTAATTAACAAACTACTGCTTTCACTTGCGCTAAGCTTTACCTTCACTTTAATAGCACTTACTTTGAATTTGAAATGAGCAGTAGAATATTTTCTGGCAAATTTCAAAGTTAAGCCAATTTTCCTCCCCCTGAATCATGCAACAGCCATTAGCCAATCACAAAGTGTATAGACTGCACACACTCAGGAGAAGTTGGAGCCTCAGAATATGTGCATATAAATAAAGAATATGCACATTTTGATAATATTGATATTTTGGTTGTTTAAAATTGCATTGTCTTTCTGAATTATGAAACTTTAATTTTTACTTTAGCAGCCCTTTAAGATCTGGTCAATGTAAATAAAAAATAGGCACGTGCATTTGAATTCGGACAAATATCTAAAGAACTCTAAGAGTTACCAGAATAAAAAAATTTTTTATTGACTAACTATTCATTCAAAACCTTTGTCTGTGCATATCTTTAAAAAAAAAAACTGCTATGTGGTAATCTAATCTGAAAAAAAATAGAATTTAAATTTAGTGCCAACAGGTTTAGTCTCCTATTTATACTAACTTAAGCTAGTTAACATTCACAGCTTGTTTTTTTATGCTCAATGAAAAAGGTGACAGTAATACAAACCCTTTTGCTTTTTAAAATGCTTAGATTGTTACAGGATTTCATCACTCAACAAATGGACCAGAGTATTATCATCACTGGTGTGCAATCCATGAAAATTAGTATGGTGCCTGCTAGACTAAGCACACTGTACAAAAGACGACTATGTCCTACGGGGGTTCCCCTTTCAAATCAGATCTTGGAGACCCCCGCACTGCAGCAGGGAAAGGAAACAGTAGTTTCCTTACTCATTAGCTGTGGTTGGAACTCCTGAAAACCTCACGTGTATGTAATGATATCACAGAGAACAAGTAATTTCATTCTTAGTGAATTTGTGGTAGTGGAGGCTTTTAGAAACCATCTCTCAGCCCTGAAAGCAGTATACAGGGACAAGAGATACCGCATTTAAAACATGCAGCAGCACTTTTTAAGTTTCATTTTAACTAGACTAAGTCTTTTAAAAGCCAGAAGGAACACATGGGGGGGGGGGGGGGAGAATCTAAAAAAAAACAAAAAACAGGGACAATGTCAAAATTGAAATGCTTTGGGTCTAGATTAGAAAAATTTGCCATACTTTGATGTCTGAAAAGTAAACGCTGGAGCCCCTTGACAGGAAATGTTTAAAGGGACAGTCTAATCAAAATTAAACTTTCATGTTTCCTAGGGTTGCACCGATAACATTTTTTTTTTAAGACGCGGACAAGTACCGATACTTTTTTTTCAAATACTGATTCTTTCGTCATGACAGTTTACCAAGCACAATACGGATTAAGGATTTAAGATAGTTTCTTTTACAATTATGAACTGTAACTCAAAATACATTTTGAACTAATTAAACAGTTTTATTTCTGACTCACCGACAGCACCAAGAGAAGCAGCCTCGCCGCACGGATTTCGCCTGTTTGATTGATTGAACTTTCATAAGACTTTTATCTTATTTTTGGCATCACTGATGGACACTTTTGGGTTTGCATTATTTTATAATTATTAATCACCGTTTTTTTCACTTGACCATTTACCTTTATTTTTATGTTATAAATTGCATCACATCACCAAGTTTTATAAGCACTACCATTACCATTATCAATTCCACTATATTCTACCTCAGAATCACTTACCTGTCTGAGACATAACACAAACACCACCTCAGCTTTGAAACATTTGTTTATTTATAACAAAAATTCTGCCACATAGATACACACTTTTTTCCACAGATTTTTTCCAAATATATTTTTTCAGTACTCAGCAACATATCTTTTCTCTAAGAAATTTTCTATATGGCGCCCCCTATCTATATTCAATAATACAAGTTTTATTTGCTTGTTGTCACAAAGTTCACAGAACACGTTTATAAATAAGACTAGAATAAAATATATTAAATAAACAGCTGAGCAGTTGGGGCTGGAAAGCTACAATTTAAAGGGGTGATTACTGGATGCAATTGGGTTGTGAGGTGAATATATAACACCAATCAATTGTATTTAATACAATTTATTTCTGAAAATAACATTGGGCAAGGAGTGTCCCAGTAATCCCCTTTGAGAAAAAAATGGGCGTTTGCATTCGACGGACAAAAAAAACCCCAGCTTGTCTTCACGTTTTTCCAGTGCCGCTTTTTATTCCCAGTCTAGCCTTGGCTAAGGATGTTCCTCAGAGTTCAGTATCTTTTGAGCACAATTCTCAAGATGAGAACAAACAGTATAACAGGCAATCTTGCAATTAGAATACTTTTTCTAAAGTTAGTGGCAAGTTCTTATTAAGGAAGAGAAGCATCTCTGCATGTTCAGCTATAAGTCTGTTTCTTCAAGCAGCATGGACGTTTGACGCTAAGCTGAACAATCTTTCACACTATTGCATGGGGCAGAAAGCTATTGTGGGCCATTTTAGCCAGAGCTGGAAATCTCAGTTTATTAACTGCCCAGTATTTCAGGGGTTTGTCTGAATGAGGTACAGTGATCTCTTAGGTAGGCTTCCAGCTGTATAATAGCAACTTCTGGAGCACTGCTCTCAAACGTACAATAGAAATAACAGCAATTGTATTGGCAGCACAGAAGTGAACAATTTTAAGTCAACTCTTCCTTCCAGCTTAAAATGAAATGGGAGCATGCAGTTTGAAAAACACCACAAGATGGCGTATGGGTAGGAAGTGGAGGTATCGGTGCATGTGTACAAGTACTCATGCAAATACTTGGTATTGGCACCGATAGTGGGATACTAGTATCGGTGCCAATACTTGGTATTGGCACCGATAGTGGGATACTAGTATCGGTGCAACCCTAATGACTCCAATAAGGCATGCAATTGCAAACAACTTTCCAATTTACTTCTATTATCAAATTTGCTTTGCTCTTGGTATTCTTTGTTGAAAGCTAAACTTAGGTAGGCTCATATGCTAATTCCTAATCATTTGAAGGCCATCTCTTATCTCAGTGCATTTGCAGTTTTTTCAGCTAGACAGCACTAGTTAGTGTGCCCTATAGATAATTGTTCTGTCTCCTGTGCAGTTACATAGGAGTCAGCACCGATCCCCACCCCATAAAAATATACCTCCTAATTTAGGAGATCTAACTACACGACTCATCTTGCCTATGTCGTACCCTGTTTATCCTAGTTACCTATTTTGCCATACTAGTTTCACAAGTTCTACCACACTAATTAATCCATTATACCACACTATTTAATCAGAAACAGCATTTGTCGATATGGTTTGAAATATATCTTGTTAATATACTGTATCTATAGGACCACCTTAGGAGATTTAACTACGTGACTTATCTTGCTTATGTCGTACCCTACTTATTCCTATTTACTTGTCTTACCATGCTAGCTTTATCAGTTCTACCACCCTACTTAATCCATTTGTTAAGATATATTTTTATACATAGCATACTAAATAACAATAATTTACTTTATCATATATCTCCTTAGACAGATATTCTACCACACTTACATATCTTTCCACTCGGTTCAACCAGAAATGACATTTGTCGATGTTGCTTGAAATATATCTTGTTAATCTACTTTATCATATAATTATAGAAAAGAGGTTTCTGACTCTTCCATAGTATGGCCTATGTTGTAGATCTTATTTATTTAAATGGAAGTAGTTTATGTGAAATGTACCATTTCTGCATGTTCTGTACGATATTATTTTGCATAAGCTGTATTGTTTTTTTTCGCATAGCCTCAATAAAAATCTTAAAAAAAAAAAAAAAAGAACTGAAGGATGCAGTCTGCAGAGGCTTAGAAGGTGGAGGTTGAAAATAAAAATAGTATTTATGCAAAACTGGGGAATAGCTAATAAAGTGATTACTCATCTTTTAAAATGATAAGTCAGGAGTAGACAAAAAAAAAAAAAAAAAAAATTAAAAATAAGTCCTGTAACCCACCCCCTTCCATATTCCCAATGACTTGTTATACCAGTCAGTAAAGTGTATTGAAAACGTCCCTTCAGGCATACTCTTGCCTTTGAAAGATACATTGACCAATAGAAATTACCAAAAATGTCAGTACTAACTACTGCCCCAAGTGTGTAGAAATATGCAGTTGTATATATTTTGTAAGTGCACATCTATATACTGGAGTTTTAAGTTGAGGCGGGGGGGTGGAAACAAAAAAAACCAGACACATGCTTTTGGTTTAAGTGTTTAATCTGCAGTATGTGGTGATACAGAGGTTTGCACAGTTCACCATCCTGTTAATACACTGCTCAATAAAAAGAAGAAGCCATTTACCAATATGGTTGCAGAATCTTGAGAT
Organism: Bombina bombina; assembly: GCF_027579735.1. Lineage (NCBI taxonomy): Eukaryota > Metazoa > Chordata > Amphibia > Anura > Bombinatoridae > Bombina > Bombina bombina. The sequence goes on from NC_069506.1 coordinate 237,059,064, forward strand.
AACCAGTCACAAGATCCTTTAGCAGTCAGGCCATGATATAAAGATGTAATTTCACTCTTATTAAAAAGAGTAACCTTATTAGATCAAGGTAGCACAAGTTTCCAGTTTGTCATTTGCATATAAAATACTCCCAGCAGCAAGATATTTCATAGGGTTGTTCATATTGTAAAACAGTTTACAGAAACCAAAAACTTAAATTTCTCTTAATGATGGCAATGTCTGCCCATTTTACATTAATACCTACTGAAGAAAATAGTGAAACCGGATACATCTGTTTTCTGTCCTTGCAGACACTTCAACACCAACTGATGCTGATAAATGGACTGCAAGGCTAACAAAATCATGCCGTCAAGTGAAATTTTCCACATCTTTTTTAGATAGACTAGAATTATTCTGGTTCAGAGATTAAAAGGTTAATGTTTTACTCAATGTCTTATTGAGGCATTACACCTGCCAGAGAAAGATAAAAAAAAAGTCAATTTTATAAAAGCACACATTTTGACAGGCTAAAAAAATAAATAAATAAAAAGTGGATTAAAACCCATTTAAAAATCCATAAAACAATGTTAGTGTTTTTTAAAAAACAAACCTAGAACCTGGTATCCTATTACTGTCTGTATGCAAGTGCAGTCATTTAGCTAGTGTCTTAAATATACAAGTGCCTTAACACTGCTTCTACATTTAAGAGCCATTTATAAACCGTGGCATTGCAACCTTATTTAATAGTGCGACCGCACAGCAGTCGCCTAACTGCATGCAGGCAAGGGGTTTACATCTCAATGCTACGTACTAAGTACTAGAATAAGAATTGTTACTCTCCCTTCCTAATAGGCTGGGAAAGAATGCATTCTACACAAAGCTTAATCATTAAACATAAAATAAAAAGTATACCAGGGTTTTCATCTTTAGAACTAAATGCTTGGGGAAAGGGATTGTGAAAAAAAAAAAAAAAAAAAAAAAAAAAAAAAAAAAATGTACCAAGTAGCCTTTGTTCGGTCACCTAGATTAGCAAATCTGAAGAGATTTAAAGAGCTGTATATAAAACCATTGAGTTGGATTCCAGTATTTGAGTAACTATGCAAAACTGAGCTCTACATTTACTGTGCCCTAATTAAAGTTGTTTTTTAAAAAAAAAAAAAAAACCCACACAAGAGACTCAGAAAGGTCATTGGATACAGCTGTTCAATATTTTAGGTGATGTACTTAGATATGGTTTTTCTAGATGATCCTTTTTCTAGGCCATGTGTTGATGCTTTTGTGGGTATTATTTCCCATGTATACATCAGTCCCAAAATTCCTGGTGTCTCCCTCTTTCCTTGATTGAGCTTTGCCATATTACACCATGCAGCTACTGCCACCTCACCTTCAAATCATCAACTGACCCACTAACTGGAAATAGCGTGCTTGAGATCTCCGGTGTCTGTGGAGCGCCAGAGTCATAGTTTGAGAGATTATTCTGATCTTTGGAGAAGTTAGGTTTCTCTGTAGGGCTCTCCTCATCCGAAGAGTTCTCGGAAACAGATTCAGAAGAAAGTCCCTCTGAAGAGTAATCAGAAGTTGGTTCTCTACAACTTTTCATTTGTTCTGGGACTATTACCTCCCTTTTGAATGTAGCTATTGTGAAGTAATCTGTGTGCTCACCAAACCTGTGGAAAAAATAAATACTCATTTCAGTTTTAGGTTAGGGCACGTGTCTAATATTTAGGTTTGCTCAGTAAGGGACAAACAGAAGTAGAATCACCATTTTAGTAGCAGTTCAAAGACTAGTTTGTCCCTTTGTCACAATAAAGGGACATTCCAGACAAAATTAGAATCCACATGGATGCATTTCACTTTTGAATAGAAGCATTTTATTAATACATGTATTGGCAAAAATGCTTCTAATAAGATAGCCATTTCAAAAGTATACAAGTATGCACCATGCAACATCATTTAAACAGCACTTGCTCAGAGAGCCTAAGATAGCTAGTACCATGTGGTAACTCAATTTAATTGCCGACATGGAACAAGCCCCCACTGGTGCTCTGAGCAGCTGCAGTATTGAAAATGCTGGTGCGCTAAGAATATCTAGTTATGCTTCACATGCACAGAAAAATGTGAACACTGAAACAGTGAACTTACTAGAAGCATTCTTGCAAAATGTTTTTATTCAAAGATGTTTTCATCTATGTGCATTTAAATTTTGACCAGATTGTCCCTTTAAGCAATAGGCCAGGGAACTACAAATCCAGATGCCCTGGCACAATCTGTGATCTCTACGCCTCCTAGTAAACCACCACAATACTACCCAGCGATATTTTAGATTGTTTATTTCTGCCTCATTGAGTGCACGGGGAGGGGGGGGGGATAAGTGGAATAGTAAAATCAAGTGTAATATTTTGTACCTGCAATGTAAATCCCATTAAAAAAAAAAAATCCTAAGCTTACAGCTATGCTCAGACAAATTTGATGATTATGGCAATAGCCGATTTAGATACTCACCTGCCAGAGACCTCATACGGATCAATCCAAAGAGTCATCTCTTCTGGAAGGCCAAGTTTTGAGTATTCTATATTACTTCGTACACAAGCCTGCAGCAAGGCATCGTCTACATACTGCCAGGGATTGATACGGATACACCTATTGAAGAATCAAGCAGGTTTAAATAAAGTGTTTACAATGATAACTTACTTGTGGGGAAAATGGCCCTGACCAACTACACAATATTGTTCTGGCATATTTGCTAATATTCTTAAGAAATGAGTGCCAGCTGCACAGATAGATTGTGTTGCATAATTTCAGCTGAATAAGATGTACCCTTGTCAAAGGTTTTTAGTTATAATGCACACAAGTTGGAGACAGTGAATGCCGAAAAAAAAAAAAAAAATATATATAAATTGGCAATAAACTTTTGTTATTTTGACCTTTCCTTTGAGTCTTAAAATAGTCACCCCCCCCCACACACACACACACAATTGATAAATTAGATATAAGAAATTATAGATATCTATAGAGAGTAGTATATTACTATCCAGCACATGCACATAAAGTCAAAATCACAAAAACTGATATAGGTGTGCAAACTACAACTGCTAATTTAATATCAGAACAAATAGCAACAAAGAAATAGTCAACTAGCAATATGAGCTTAAATTAAAAATAAATTAATCATAATCAAATTCAATGCAGCAGTGGCACCAGTTAGAAAAGGTAATACCAGTATGCTATTCAAATATATGGGACTTCTCTTTGACCCCCAGCTAATAGTTCATGTCAGGCATACAGCCTCAATGAAGTTCACCATACGAGGTAAAATGAAATAAATGTAATTTCTGAGACTGCTCAGACAGTGAACTCAGTCTTAAGAGCCAAAGATAAACCGCTTTGGTGCATTCCCACACCTCCACACAGTGCATCCCATAGGCTTAAACACACACTGATCCTTGCTAGGAAGGCAAAGAATTCTGCCACTATGGCATACTATCAAACATTTAATACAATTATCCCTTTTTACCTTGTCTCTAAGCCTCTGCAGATTACCCCCCCCCCCCCTTGTTTCAGTTCTTTTGACTTTAATTTTAGCCAGGGTTTGACTCAAATAACTCCATGGGAGTAAGCATGTTATCTATATGGCACATGAACTATTGCTCTCTAGTTGTGAAAAACTCAAAATGCACTGAGATAAAAGGCAACCTCGTCAAGATTAGCCTGTGAACCTCCCTAGGCTTAGCTTTCAACCAAGAACACAAAGCAAATTTGCTAAAAGTAAATTGGGAAAGTTATTTAAAACTGCCCTATCTGAATCACAAAAGCTTAAGGGACAGTATAGGCAATTAAACTGATTCCAATAGGTCATGCAATTTTAAACAAACTACCAATTTACTTTTATCAAAGTTTTTGTTTTCTTGGTATTCTTAGTTTAAAGCTAAACCTAGTTAGGCTCATATGCCAATTTCTAAGCCCTTTAACTGTAAAAATAAATAAAAATAAATAAGTCAAATGCATTCAGATAAGAGTTGGCTTTAGAGGGCATTAGACAACATTGTGCTCATGTAGTTACATATGAGAGGGCACTTATTGCCCCTTTATTTCAGTTATTTTGTGTATGTACCAACAGACTAGTGGCAATGTTTACAATAGGACTTAGCTGTACAAACACAGATTAACATGAAGAAATCGTTTACATGTTTAAATAGTGCCGTCATATGAATGAACATTCAAAAGAGCCATGTGTGTTACCTGTATGCTTGGCCTCTGAGAGGCTTATCTGGGTACCAATGTCCCGTATATTTGTGATTCAATTGGATGATCATATTCTCTCCTAAAACAGCTAGCTGGCTGGGCTTCAGATTCTTCTTCAAAGCAAGAACCTTTACAAGGAAGGTCACAGCAGCTTCTATTTCACAACGCATCTTGTAGGTAAGAGGGGATTCTAAAGGGGGAAAGAAAATTAAATGCAAGACAAATATAATTTACAGTTTTTAAAAAATTCTAATATCACTTATTTCATCCTCTTGGTAGGCTTCATGGAAGATCATACTTTTTGTAGGCTCAGTGTCATTGTAGTGCAGAAGAAATTAGCTCAGGACATATGCATTATCCTTATGTAATTAAAAACAAAACCACCACACACCAGTGTTCAATCAATAAAGGTTTTCAGTGATGCTTCTGTCGACCAATAGAGTTATAGGAGTTGCCTTGACCAGCCAGTGAGCAATATCTCCAGGGATGCCTTGTGAATACACGTTTCAGTATTAATCTGAATTAAATTTATTATGTCACATGCATGCCTTTATATTAACATTGCCACTAACAAAAAAAAGTGTTGTTGCCTCAACCAAGTTTGTCACAGGAAATTAGGTGACAGTTAAAATACTTCTAACAAGGTTGGTTATTGATACAGATCTTCAGGGTATTAACAGCCAGCTGGTTGATGTCACATTTTTGCATTATCTGCAATGTAATTTATAAAAAATTGCAAGGTACCACATATACACTACAGGTGAGATGATTTACTTTATATTCCCTATTGTTGATGCATGAGCACTTGTTTTGCAAGACTAACACAGAAGCCGTCTAGTTCACTCATAGTTTAAGATTTTTAGTTTAGGATCAGTTAAAAAAAAACAAAAAAAAAAACAAAACACACACCAGTCCACTATGCAGTTTCATAGCTTAAAACAGTACAATGCAGAACCCTCAGCATACATAAGTACCTCAACACTAGAGGATCAAAAAATAAATAATTATCTATATCTTTTACATGCCTGCTATAACTTTTCATAAGCCCATACTGCAGCATACTCAGGAGCATGCACATATAACATTGTGCCATACTGCTGCTGCCATGTAGTGCACTCTCCTGAGCCTACATATGCTCTCATGGAAAGGAACGAAGATTCTAAATTATACCAAGAGAAAGGATAAAGTAGACAAAAGAACGGCTAATGCTTTACCTCAATCATACAACTTTAGTTTTTCATTCCACATTTGTTAAATAACCCCCCCCCCCTGCTTAGTATGTTTAAATACCTCACCTACTAAGATATACTAAATACATCATTTTATTCACTAAAATGTGATTTTATTTAAACCCCTTTTGCATCTTTTTATACTGGGTAAATACATGAATTGTAGATAAGCAACAAGTATTTTAGGCTGGCAAACTTAATGGTGATTTTGACCTTGCTAACATTCTACACAATTTCTTAAAGAGACAGTAAACTCAGTATTAAAAGGTTTGATTCAAATAGAATACATTTAACAGCTATCAAATCTACATCTTATCAAAGTTGTTTCACTCCCTTGGAATCCTTTGTTGAAGAAGAAAAACAAGGTAGGCAGATAAGCACTTCGGAATGTGCACATGCCTTTCGCAGTCTATGGCAGCAGGTTTTTCAACAATGTAGAACATTGTTTTAAACATTATTGCAAACATTGCTGCCAGATGGCTATAGACACATGCACACTCTTGAACCCAACTAGGATTACTTTTTTTTTTTATACAAATGTCGTCAAGAAAACTAATCAAGAATACTATAAGTAAATTGGAAAGTAGTTTATTCTATATCTGCTCTATTTAGATTTCGATTTAACTTTACTGTCACTTTAACATGAAAGTATTTAGCTCCGTCTGCTAAAATGTGTTGATTTAATACCTCACTTCTCTCCCTGCAGAAAGGATATTGCTAAATCCTCTCTAAAATCTTGCCAAATATATTTATATAGTCAAAACTTAACTATATATTTCTAAATGCATGCCAGGAACTTCAGTATTTAGTTCACACAGACTATTTAATTGCTCAAACTAAAATATTTTTTTTAATTTTTAAAACTCCAAATCTTTTTAAGCTAAAATAAAAAATGTTTCCCCATTCCAAGACATCACTTTAATTGTACATGGAACGGAGATCCTATCAGCCAACAAAAGATAATATGCCTGATTATAGCTTTCATAATCAGAGAAAAACCCTGCAGCTATCATAAGTACCCACCTGCAACTGAAACACCATGAAACCATCAGAATTACTCAAGAACACCCTCCAACTGCACTTGATATATGGTCTGCAGGAGGAAGGTGTAGTGTTGACACTAATTAGCCAATTAAAAAAGTAGGAATTTCTAAATCAAAATCCTTTACAATCAATCTGCACCTGGGGACAGTTTCTAGAACATGTTAAAACATATGGCATTAACCCCTTGGCTGACAGCGAGAGTTAAATCAAGACATTGCTGTTGTCCTGTCATAAAAAAAAAATAATATATCCCATCATAGAATGCCTCATTAAAGGTACATGAAACCCAAAAATTTTCTTTCATGATTCAGATAGAGAATACAATTTTAAACAACTTTCTAATTTACTTCTATTATCTATTCTGTTTCATTCTCTTGATATAATTTGTTGAAGGAGCAGCAATGCACTACTAGTTTCTAACTTAACACATGGGTCAGCCAATCACATTCAATATACATATGCAGCCACCAATCAACAGCTAGAACCTAGTTTCTCTGCTGCTCATGAACTTGCCTAGATAAACCTTTCAGCAAATGATAACAAGAGAAGGAAGCAAATTAAATAATAGAAGTAAATTGGAAAGTTGTTTAAAATTGAATTCTCTATCTGAATCATGAAATTATTGTTTTGGGTTTCATGTCCCTTTAAGTGTCAAAAAGTAAGTTAAAAACATATGGTACAGCCATGTGCACATTTGACCATGAGCCATGAGCACCTTTTGCCTTTCAAAAAAAAAAAAAGTACTAGAGAGGACAGAAAACAAATTCTATAAATTGCAGTTCTGCAAATCTTATAGCTGGTTTAGATAATTTGCAGCATTTTGTTACAAATTTTGCTTTTTGGCCTCTCTTAGGGAATGTGGGACAATACACCGTATTACACAAAAGCAAGAGATGTTTAATGTCCCTTAATCAAGTAAGCAAGATGTGAACATTAAAGGGACATGAAACCCAATTTTTTTTTCTTTCATGATTCATATAAAGCATACAATTCTAAACAACTTTCCAATTTACTTCTATTAACAATTTTGCTTAGTTGTCTTGGTATCCTTTATTGAAGGAGCAGTAATGCACTACTGGGAAATAGCTGAACACATTGGTTAGCCAATAACAAGAGGCATATATGTGCAGCCACCATTCAGCATCTAGATCCCACCTCCTGAGCCTATCCAGATATGCTTTTCCACAAAGGATACAAAGAAAACAAAGCAAATAAAATAATAGAAGTAAATTGGAAAGTTGTTTAAAATTGTATGTTCTATTTCAATTATGAAAGAATTTTTTTAGGTTTCATGTCCTTTTAATTGACCTCAAAAGCAATGCATTAAATTATATTTTTTTGTCCTGTTGTTGCCAAGATAATAATTTACCCATTTGGAAAGTATTTTATTTTGTAGACTTGATATCCCTAATAGAAACGCTTTGCCTCCAAATCTTTGAGGGTCTCACTAGCCAAGGTCTAATTTCTGTTGAATGCAGTTTTATTAGTCTATGATAATTTATGATAGTTTATGATGAAACCAGTACATTTATACATCTCTTCCTGTTTTAATGCAGGTGAATTATTCAGGTTGTTTTAAAGGGACATAGAAATAGAAAAGAAAATGATCTTATAGCATTTTATAATTGCACTGCTGTTTGCATACACCTGTGTGTTTAACCACTGCAATGTCTTAAATACATAGTTAAAGTCAACTCCATATTGCCACTTCAGCCATGTTTTCCTGAACACGTATGAGTTACACATGCTTCAGGGAATGCAGGGAGGAACATGGATAGTGCTGTCCAAGGTCACTATTCGTGTGTTGTTCAGGTGAGGAATGCATGTTGGCCTCTGCACACCTTGCAGCATGTGCAACTCATAAGTGTCCAGGAAACATGGCGTAGGTGGCAACCCAAGCTCTATAGCAGTAATGCACTACTGGGAGCTAGTATAACACATGAGCCAATGACAAGAGGCATATTTGTGTAGCCACAAATCAGCAGCTAGCTCCCAGCATTGCATTGCTGCTGCTTCTGGTCCAACCTAGATAAAGGATAACAAGAGAATGAAGTAAGGTTGTTAACAGAAGTAAACTGAAAAGTCGCTTAAAATTACATAATTTCTGTGAACCATGAAAGTTTGTTATTTTTTTTTACTTTCATGTCTCTTTAAGTGATACGCAGAGAAATAATATATATCAGGTCTGTTTGCAGCACTAGAGGACTGGGTTTGGGCACTTTATTTATAGTGAAAAAATAGCCTTGTATAATTTTGTTATCTAAATCAGGGTTCTTTAAACTTTTTTTCCCAAGACCCAGTGCCATGATACCACTTATTTTTGCGACCCTATTTTAATACTTGGTTTGAAAATATTAGTAAGTAATATACAACAAGATAGCTGCAACATTTGCAAAGGGACAAAATGTGTGCATACTTTATTCCTGATTGTAGTCAAACTTCAAAGTGTTGTAAAATGTAACACACACACACTCTCATACAACACACACACTCATACAACACACACACTCATACAACACACACACTCATACAACACACACACTCATACAACACACACACTCATACAACACACACACTCTCATACAACACACACACTCATACAACACACACACTCATACAACACACACACTCATACAACACACACACTCTCATACAACACACACACTCTCATACAACACACACACTCATACAACACACACACTCTCATACAACACACACACTCATACAACACACACACACTCATACAACACACACTCTCTCAGTCATACAACACACACACTCTCATACAACACACACACTCTCATACAACACACACACTCTCATACAACACACACACTCATACAACACACACACTCTCATACAACACACACACTCATACAACACACACACTCTCATACAACACACACACTCATACAACACACACACTCTCATACAACACACACACTCTCATACAACACACACACATTCTCATACAACACACACACTCTCATACAATACACACACTCTCATACAACACACACACTCATACAACACACACACTCATACAACACACACACTCATACAACACACACACTCTCATACAACACACACACTCATACAACACACACACTCATACAACACACACACACTCATACAACACACACACTCTCATACAACACACACACTCTCATACAACACACACACTCATACAACACACACACTCTCATACAACACACACACTCTCATACAACACACACACTCATACAACACACACACTCTCATACAACACACACACTCTCATACAACACACACACACTCATACAACACACACACTCTCATACAACACACACACTCATACAACACACACACTCATACAACACACACACTCTCATACAACACACACACTCATACAACACACACACTCTCATACAACACACACACTCATACAACACACACACTCATGCAACACACACACTCTCATACAACACACACTCTCTCAGTCATACAACACACACTCTCTCAGTCATACAACACACACACTCATACAACACACACACTCATACAACACACACACTCTCAGTCATACAACACACACACTCATACAACACACACACTCTCATACAACACACACACTCATACAACACACACACTCTCATACAACACACACACTCATACAACACACACACTCTCATACAACACACACACTCATACAACACACACACTCTCATACAACACACACACTCTCATACAACACACACACTCATACAACACACACACTCTCATACAACACACACTCTCTCATACAACACACACACTCATACAACACACACACTCTCATACAACACACACACACTCTCATACAACACACACACACACTCTCATACAACATACACACACATTCTCATACAACACACACACATTCTCATACAACACACACACTCTCATACAACACACACTCTCTCATACAACACACACACTCATACAACACACACACTCTCATACAACACACACTCTCTCATACAACACACACACTCATACAACACACACACACTCTTATACAACACACACTCTCATACAACACACACACACTGTCATACAACACACACACATTCTCATACAACACACACACTCATATACAACACACACACATTCTCATACAACACACACACTCATACAACACACACACATTCTCATACAACACACACACATTCTCATACAGCACACACACATTCTCATACAACACACACACATTCTCATACAGCACACACACATTCTCATACAACACACACACATTGTCATACAGCACACACACATTCTCATACAACACACACACATTGTCATACAGCACACACACATTCTCATACAACACACACACATTGTCATACAGCACACACACATTCTCATACAACACACACACATTGTCATACAGCACACACATATTCTCATACAACACACACACATTCTCATACAACACACACACGCACACACTCTCATACAACACACACACACTCTCATACAACACACACACACTCTCATACAACACACACACTCATACAACACACACACTCTCATACAACACACACACTCATACAACACACACACACTCTCATACAACACACACACATTCTCATACAACACACACCATACAAACTCTCATACAACAGACACACCACATACACTTTCATACAACATACACCCCACTCACACTCTCATACAACACACACTCTCATACAACAGAAGCACCACACACACTCTCATGCAAGAGTCACACCACACCCACTTTCATGCAACAGACACACCACACACTCTCATTTAACACACACACAACACACACACACCCCAAACACCACACACATTCTCATACTACACACACTCCACACACATTCTTATACTACACACACACTCTCATACAGCTAGGGTTGCCACCTCAGCCATGTTTTCCTGGACACTTATGAGTTACACATGCTGCAGGGTGTGCAGGGAGGAACATGTATTGTGTTTCTGGACAGCACTATTCATATTCCTCCCTGCACACCCTGCAGCAGGTGTAACTCATAAGTGTTCTGTATTTTAAGGGACGGGTGGCAACACACACTACCATACAACACACACAGCACACATACACACACAAGCCGCGACCCAGTAAACATGGTGTTGCGACCCAGTAATGGGTCCCGACCCATGGTTTGAAGAACCCTGATCTAAATAACACACATTTGAACTATGCATGCTAAAAAAATTAATTAAAAAATAATATATACATATCAAGCCCCCCACTATTCCAGACAGGATGGGGAGCATTCTATAGGATTTAGATCCTACTCCCTCAACATTCTTCACAGTGGTTGCTTGATATGTGCAGAAGCTCATGTATATCGTATTCAATTTCCCACAGTAAGGAAGATAAATAAATATATTGAAGATGTTTTCAAATGGTTTGTCCTTGGTTTCCATTTGACATAATTACTAATCAGTGTCTAGTTATCTTTACTCTTGTGCCAAAAGATCTAGGGAATTTTGTGCCATAAGAAAAATAAAACCTCTGGAATTTCACAAGGGATGTTGAAGTTTCCAAACGAAAGTGAAACTCAGCTCGGAATGTACCAAGTTAAACAAATAAAAAAAAAGTGTGGATATCATAAAAATCCGGGGAGCTTAAAATGCAGCATTAAAGGGGAGATGGAATTCTTTAGTATGTTGTCACTGTACAGTGCAAGTACATCAACCCCTTCACAGAAAAACCTGCCCAAAATACCGAAGATTGTTTTATCACTTTTGTTATCACTCCATTTAAACAGTAAATAGAGCCTTGTTTTTTTTTATTTACCTATCAAAACTATATATATATATATATATATATATATATATATATATATATATACTGAATATTAGTAGAAAACCCAAAACACAAACTTTGGGCTTCTCTCTAAAATTATTTACACACAACTACTGCAGTCATAAGAAAAATGGTTGTTAAAGGTTCTCTGTGATCAGCTTTGTTCAGAAATAGCAGACATTCATGGCTATGTAATACGTTTTTAGCAATTAGAAGGCCAATAATTGCAGCTGTGTACCACACTTCTGAAATTCCTAGAAGTGAAGGAGTTAATTAGTTAGCTGGTAAGGGTTATAGTATTAGGGCTAGATTTATTAAAGCCCTACGGCTGCAAGTTCTCATAAGAACTTGCTCGCCATAATTTATCAAGCAGCGGTCACTAGACCGCCGCTTCCCTAACCTCTTCACCACCTCTAAGGTGGCGAAATTCAATCTCCTCGGTCTAGACAAACCAAGGAGATTGACAGCTCCTGCCCACGCTTGATTGGCTGTGTGTGGGCAGGGGGCGGGATTGCACGTGAGCGCAAAATTGCGCTCGTGTGCAATGGCAAATACCTGCGGGTAATTTCGTACCGCCACAGGCGAGCTGAGGCATACAGGGGCGCGTATACGCGCCCCTGTCCGCCTCAGCTTTAATAAATCTAGCCCTTAATGCAGGGATTACCCTCCCACCTGACACTTCCCACCTCCCTAATCCCTCCCAAACAGCTCTCTCCCACACTCCTGGCCACCAATTTAGGTACTGGCAGACAATATGCCGGTATGAAGTATTTTGTTTGTTTGTTTTTTCTGATAAAAAAAATAATTTTATTTATTTATATTTCTGCCTTTTAGTGATCCCCCTTACCCTCCTACCTCCTTGATCCCTCCCAAACAGCTCTCTAACCCTCTCCCTCCTAATGGAGTCTGTTATTTTAGGTACTGGCAGCTGTCTGTCAGTACTCTGTTTATAGTTGGGTTTTTTTTATAATGCTTTTATTATTTTTTAATGTTTTTGCCTAGTGTAGGGGTCTACCCCTCTCCACCACCCTGATTCAATTTTTATCTGTAGAGTAGCGTTCCCTCCCTCCCCCTTCCAAACTATTTTTATGTAGGTACGTTGCCACCCCACCCTCCTACTCACTCCCCCCTCCACCGCTGTGCCGCCCAACCGCCTTCCTCTAGCCCTCTGGAACCTCCCACCAGCACATACGGAAGATCATTATAGACAGTGACACAGACACAGATCAGGCATTTGCCTTCATATGGAACCGTAGCATGGATCGTGCTCCATTTCCATATGCAGACAGATGCCTGCAGCTCAGGGACAGCAGCTCTCGTCACTCTACAGTCGAGGCTGCTGTAGCTTCCTAAAGCTGGGACATATATATATGTTATGCGGGACGAGGGGCACCATACTGCATGATGTATTTATACATCATTTTGGGTTAAGGGGTTAAAAAAGCTACATTAGCCTTTGTTTTAAACATTACATCTGTGCCACGTGCAATCTTTCAGTGCACGTGAGCACTTATTGTAGGTATGTTCTGTGTACTGAGCATACACACAAATCAGTGTTTGTTTAAAGGGACAGTAAAGTACCAAAAAAAAAATTCTCAATTTAAATAGGGCATGTAATTTTAAAAAACTACCTAATTTACTTTTATCCCCAAATTTTCTTTGTTCTATTGGTATTCTTAGTTGAAATCTAAACCTAGGAGGTTCATATGCTAATTTTTTAGACCTTGAAGACTGCCTCTAATTTGAATGCATTTTGACCACTAGAGGGCATTAGTTCATGTGTTTCAGATAGATAACATTGAGCTCATGCATGTGAAGTGACCTAGTGAGCACTGATTGGCTAAAATGAAAATCTATCAAAAGAGCTTAAATAAGGGGGCAGTCAGCAGAAGCTTAGATAAAAGGTAATTACAGAGGTAAAACGTGTATTATTATAAATGTGTTGGTTATTCAAAACTGGGGAATGGGTAATAAAGGGATTATTTTTCTTTTTAAACAACAAAAATTATGGTGTTGACTGTCCCTTTAAACACAGAGATTGGCACCAGTTGTAAATTAAGTCTAAAAAGTGTTGCTGTTCCAATTCTGAGATTTGAAAATTATCATTCCAAACTTTACTCGCTTAAACTTGTTTATTTGTCCCTAATTGCTCTAAACAGAGATGATAATGCAAAACAAAGGAATCTTTGCTAACATAATGGCAGTGGACAGCTGTGTCTACTCCAGTACAACATTTTGATTGTCTCCTTCAAACAATGCAAGAATATGTCTATTTCGAAAACATCTAAATTTGCAGAAAACAAGGTATTCATAACTTTAAAATGTTTTACCTAGTATATTAATTTATTGCAGACTGCAGAAAACTGGAATTGCAAGCTGTTTGATGTCCCTTTAATTAAAGGGTTATTCCGGTCAAAATGTATGCACGTAGATTAATTACATCTTTGCATAGAAACATATTTCCAAGATACATGTACAGTATTAGCAAAAATGCTTCTAGTAAAAGTTATCACTGTCTTAGTGTTAACATTTTTCTCTGCACGTGTATGGGAAGCATAGCTAGATATTCTCAGTGCACTAGCATTTTAAATATTGCAGCTGCTCAGAGCATCAGTGGGGCTTTTTTTTATCATATCAGCAATTAACAAATTGAGTCATTACCAGATGGTACAAGCACTCTCTGAGCAAGTGCTGTGTTTAAAAGGCTGGTGCACGGTGCATAATTAAATACACTTATGAAACAGCTATAGCTTTTATTAGAATCATTGTTGCTAATACAGGTATAATACAAAAATGATTCTATTCAAAACTGAAATGCATCTGTGTGGTTTTTAATTTTGGCTGGAATGTCCCTTTAAGAAATTACTTTTTTTAGGAATAATACAAGCATATTTTCTTTTTAAGTTAGTCATCTTTAACCTAAAAGTTGTACCCTGAAGCAATACAATTGTATGCACTGACATCATGATGCGAAAGGTAAAGGGGCAGTAAAGTCAAAATTAAACTTTCATGATTGAGATAGAGCACTCAATTTTAAACAACTTTCAAATGTACGTCTATTATCAAATTTGATTTGTTCTCTTGGTATTCTTTGCTGAAGACTAAACCTAAGTAGGCTGATAGGAGTGTGCATGTGTCTATAGCAGCCTATGGCAGCAGTGTTTGTAACTGTGTATAACATTGTTATAAACAGTATTGCAAACACTTCAAGACAAGTGCACACTCCTGAGCTCACCTAGGGGTACTCTTTAACAAAGTATGCCAAGAGAACTAATTATAATTTATAATAGAAGTGAATTGTAAATTTATTTAAAATGTCATGCTCTATAAAATCAATGTGTTTAATTCTAACTTTACTGTCCCTTTAAACAAAATTTCTCTTGATTTGAGTGGGTAAAACAATAGCTCTGTATGGCGATCCAAAGACCAACTAGCCTGCCATCTAGTGGCCAAAAAATGATTTTTCTTGTAACCATTCTGTTAATTGAAATATACAGTATTTTAGGACTTTATAAATATAATTTCCATTTAAAGCAAAAATTGTACCAAGGTAATTATTAGTTCTACTTAGTTCTTCTTGTAACGGTCAATCAGCAATAAAGTTTGCAAAAACTGCACTTACCCTCAGTATTCAGAGATCCAGGGCTTTACAGTGCCTCCTGGGTGATGTCTCCAGATCAACTCTCCATATTTCTATAAACCAGGTTTGTGCGATGAAGCCAGTAACAGCATTTAGTGAAGATCCATTCGGCAGTCACTCATTGGTAAAAAAGAGCAGCTCAAGAGGATCAATATTAAAAACTTAAACTTTATTTTAATCGATATGTATTGCAAGTAGAGGCGCTGGTTCTTAGGGGGTCTTCCGAAGATTCCTCTCTGTGCTTCACGATTCTCCCAAAAGAGTTATGTTTGTATCTGTTTAAAGCATATCACATTGGCATAGTGTTTCCAAACACATAGATAAATTAGTGCAGTATACTCACAGAATAATATCAGACTAACAGCTCCACAGGTGACTCCACAAAACAGTCAGAAAAGAAAAAAAACAAATGTCTTTAGATAAAATATCATTGTTTATTTGGCTCAACACATTTCAATGGATTTACCATCTTTTTCAAGAGCTGTTAAAATTTAGTATGGCTTACAAAAAGTCATATGACTTACGTTAGTCTGATATTATTCTGTGAGTATACTGCACTAATTTATCTATGTGTTTGGAAACACTACGCCAATGTGATATGCTTTAAACAGATACAGACATAACTCTTTTGGGAGAATCGTGAAGCACAGAGAGGAATCTTTGGAAGACCCCTAAGAACCAGCGCCTCTACTTGCAATACATATCGATTATACAGCCTTTGAGAGAGACTGTTGGAAGGCAGCGGTTCTGACCAGAGGGGAGTACCCATTCGTATTGTATACATCTCTTTTTTAACTTTATTTGAGCTTCTTTACACTGTATTTTGGGCATATTGACACACAGGTCCTCACAGCCATATCAGCTGATGCGTTTCGCGCCTTAGTTTGCTCTTTATCAAAGATCGTAAAAACCTAGTTCTTCTTTTGCCTGAAAATAAATTGTTGTTTCTGTTCAATTCAATTTGTTTATTTAGTTTTTTTTAGTTGTTAGAATCATTCTGTAATATTCTTCACTATGATTTCAGAATGGCAGACATATCAATTAAGTTTAGTCAATTTTTTTTATATCTTTTGGCCTTACAAAACTGGAACAAACCTGCAAAGATGGAAAAAAAATCAAATTGATTATATATAAAATGACTAGTCCTAAAGTCTGTTTACACTGCCCATTTTTTGCATTACAGCGGTCCCACCCCTTGCTCTCTCTCTCCCCCTCTCTTTTGTGCTCTCTCTTGCTCCACCTCTCTTTTGCTCTCTATCTCCCCCCTCTCTTTTGCTCTCTCTCTCCCCCCTCTCTTTTGCTCTCTCTCCCCCTCTCTTTTGTGCTCTCTTCCCCTCTCTTTTGTGCTCTCTCCCCCTCTCTTTTGTGCTCTCTCCCCCTCTCTTTTGTGCTCTCTCTCGCTCCACCTCTCTTTTGCTCTCTCTCCCCCTCTCTTTTGCTCCCTCTCTTTTGCTTTCTCTCCCCCCTCTCTTTTGCTCTCTCTCCCCCTCTCTTTTGCACTCTCTCTCCCCCCTCTCTTTTGCGTTCTCTTTCTCTTTTGCGCTCTCTCTCTCCCCCCTCTTTTTGCGCTCTCTCTCTCCCACTCTCTTTTGCGCTCTCTCTCCCTCTCTCTTTTGCTCTCTCTCCCTCTCTTTTGCTCGCTCTCTCCCCTCTCTTTTTTGCTCTCTCTCTCTCCCCCCCTCTCTTTTGCGCTCTCTCTCTCCCCCCTCTCTTGTGCGCTCTCTCTCCCCCTCTCTTTTGCTCTGTCTCGCTCCCCTTTTTTTGCTTTCTCTCTCCATCCCTCTCTTTTGCTCTCTCTCTCCATCCCTCTCTTTTGCTCTCTCTCTCCCCCTCTCATTGCTCTCTCTCTCCCCCTCTCCCCCCTCTCTTTTGCTCTGTCTCCCTCCCCTCTCTTTTGCTCTCTCTCTCCATCCTTCTCTTTTGCTCTCTCTCCCCCTCTCTATTGCTCTCCCTCCCCCTCTCTTTTTCTCTCTCTCCCCCTCTCTTTTTCTCTCTCTCCCCCTCTCTTTTTCTCTCTCTTCCCTCTATTTTGCTCTTTCCCCTCTCTTTTGCGTTCTCTCTCTCTCTTTTGTGCTCTCTCTCTCCCCCCCTTTTGCGCACTCTCTCTCCCCCTCTCTTTTGCGCTCTCTCCCCCTCTCTTTTGCGCTCTCTCCCCCTCTCTTTTGCGCTTTCTCACTCCCCCTCTCTTTTGTGCGCTCTCTCTCCCCCTCTCTTTTGCGCTCTCTCTCCCCCCCTCTCTTTTGCGCTCTCTCTCCCCTCTCTTTTGCTCTGTCTCTTCCACATTTTTTTGCTCTCTCTCCATCCCTCTCTTTTGCTCTTTCTCTCCATCCCTCTCTTTTGCTCTCTCTCTCTTCCCCCTCTCTTTTGCTCTCTCTCTCCTTCCCCCCTTTCTCCCCCCTCTATTTTGCTCTGTCTCTCTCCCCTCTCTTTTGCTCTCTCTCTCCATACCTCTCTTTTGCTCTCTCTCTCTCCCTCCCCCCTCTCTTTTGCTTTATCTCTCTCCCCTCTTTTTTGCTCCCTCTCCCCCCACTCTCCCCCTCCCTTCTTTTGCTCTCTGCCCCCCCCCTCTCTTTTGCTCTCTCTCTCTTCCCCTCTCGTTTGCTCTCTCTCCCCCTCTTATTTTCTCTCTTCTCCCCTCTCTTTTGCTCTCTCTCTTTCCCCCTCTTATTTTTCTTTCTTTCCCTCTCTTTTGCTCTCTCTCTTCCCTCTCTCTTTTTCTCTCCCTTCCCTCTATTTTGCTCTTTCCCCTCTCTTTTGCTCTTTGCCCTCTATTTTGCTCTCTCTCCCCCCTCTCTCCCGTTCTTTCTCCTCTCTTCTGCTCTTCCCCCTCTCTTTAGCTCTTTTCTATCTCTTTTGTCTCTCCCCCTCTCTTTCTATTTCTGTCCCCTCTCTCGTGCCTGGCCATGCCCCCACCATGCCCGGCTACACCCCTGACCGTGCCCACGTGCCCGCCGGCCACACCCACGCATCCGCTAGCCATGCCCACTTTCGCCCCACCGCCACAAACAGCATGTCAGGTAAGGCCAGGTGTGTTTGTCCTCATGCTGTCTCTACTGCGCATGACAGCTTCGGACAAAAACACTTGGCCTTTTATATATAGGATTTGTCATAAAGACATCTATTGTAGTATACAAATTGGTTATACAAGTGGCCCTCGGTTTACAACGGTTCAATTTGCACCGTTTCAGAATAACAACCTTTTTTCCCAGTCATGTGACTGCTATTGAGAAGCAGTGGATTGATTAAAATAGCCAGTAGGTGGAGCTGTCCGCTTGTGTTGCAGCAAAGCCAAGCAAGCTGAAATTAATCAGTTTAACCAGACCTAAGCTATTGAGCAAATTTCAAAGGAACAAGATCTTCCTGTCTATAAATCAGTCCAGATTGGAATGCATGGAAAGAACTGTTTGCAGAAAAATGCAAGTAAAGTCTGTGTTGTGTGATTATTTTATTAGGTTTATAATGCTGTTTAGCAAATGTTTTTGTTCATTTAACTTAGTTTAATTATATATTCTGTGTTGTGTGATTATTTTATTAGATTTATAATCCTGTTTAGCATTTAAAGTCTTCATTTCAAAGCTTTAAAAATAATGTATTAGGTGTTACTTATAACAATTTTGAGAGGGGCCTGGAACCTAACTCCCTCACTTCCCATTGACTTACATTATAAACTGGGTTTTAATTTACAACTGTTTCAATTTACAACCATTCCTTCTGGAACCTAACCCCGGCGTAAACTGAGGGCTACCTGTACCTTACATTGAAATATCTGTAATACAGACAATGCTATGGCAGAGGACCTTGTTTAATAATATTTTTATTCTAACCAACTTCTTATTTTTCAAGTATTAAAACTTATAGCCAATATTCATTTAAATTAAAATCATAGAAACATTTAAATGCCTTCTAACATGTTATTTGATGCATGGATGTTCACATTCTTATAAAATAGGAAGTGAATTTGTATTTGATGGAACTAAATTTCGAGTTAGGTATTTTACTGATGAAAAAACATAATTTCACTTCTTACTCTTTATTAATAATCAGAGACTATCTATCCATAGTGTGATTTAGAGAAAGTACACAAAACAGTGTCACAATGTGACTTGACAGCTCTGCTGGAAGTTCCACTGATCTGTGACATGAGATACAATCACTAATGTCACTTCTTGTCAGTGTTCCTGTATTCACAAAGGGGCTAAAATGGCATCATAACCAACTATAACATAATGACCTTGTTTCAATACATCAAATAAATATGATGGTCAAGAGACATAAAAGCCAAAATTTATCTTTCATGATTCAGATAGAGCATACAAATTTAAACAACTTTCCAATTTAACTCTATTATCACATTTCCTTTGTTTTCTTGTTATCCTTTGTTGCAACGCAGTTAGTTACGTTCAGGAGTCTGAAAACTGTCTGCAGTATTATATGGCAGCAGGTTTGAAACAATGTTATACATTAAAAAGAGCACTAGATGGCAGCATTATTTACTGTCATGTAGTGCTCCAGACGTGCATGCTATCTGTCTAGATATCTCTTCAACAAAGAAGGACAAGAGAACAAAGCACATTTTATAACAGAAGTAAATTGGAAACTTTTTTTAAATTTTATTCTGTATCTGAATCATGAAAGTAAAATTTTTGTTTTCCTGTCCCTTTGAAGACCTATACATATATAGTTACTGCAAACCCATCCTCTCTTACAGTGATATTATACTGAAAAAATATCAGTAATAAAATTTGTTAGGATATATTTTTGGGGGTGAAAAGGTTAAAGGGACATTGAAGTGCAAAGAGAAAATGTTCTTGCGTGCTAGAGCATTTATATTATTGCACTATTGTTTGCATATAACTATGTGCTTAATCCCTACAACATAGTTAAAGTAATCCCCAGGAACGTACTACTGGGACCTAGCTGAATTCCACTGTGAACCAATGACAACAGACATATGAGTGTAGCTACCGATTACCAGCTACCAACTAGCCCTCCGTAGTGCATTTCTCCTCCTAAGCCTATCTAAGTTTAATTTTGACTTTCATAATCTGTTAAGTTGAAGCTAATTGAGTTGTTATTGAAATTAATTTTAAATGTTTGTGCACAAATGATCCCCCAGATCAAATGAAAAGGACAAGTCTAATGGTGGACAGCGGCATAAAAACAAAACATTTTTTGTAACAAAGCTTTCCCTTTAAGGGACACAAAAGGTGAGTAGTGTTTGGGGCCTGTAAAGCTTCCCATGCATGTGCATCAGTCCAGTGCATGAGCCAGGTGCACACCCACGGGTGCTGATTAATAGATATGATCTGTGCACAGCATGTAGAGCATGCCTACTACTCAGCACCATTATACGCATCAATATAGTGCTAAAAAACAGGCGAGAGCAGTCTATTTATATGTATTTTACACACAAAATGTCTTTCAATAGTATACTGAGGATGTACAGATCTCCCAGCATCCCCTCCGATATTGTCATTTGTCTTATCTTATACACCAAGTGTTACACATGTCCTGTTTATCATATACTGAGGATATACATGTGACAGACCCCTCTGTCAACCTCCCTACGGATTATGGATTCAGGCATTATGTTAAGTCACCCTGTGCCCATTATAGGTACAGGGTGCAAATCCAACAGTACTGGAGGGGTTAACTTCAGTTTTGAGTAACTGTTGTTGGAGGGGTTAACTTCAGTTTTGAGTAACTGTTTTGTCTAAGACAATTGGAGTTGTTTTTAAACCAGAAGTAAGCAGGAGAAGGACTATAAACAAGTATCTGAGCAAAAGGACCTGATTTTAAAGAAAACACAGAGCTCTGAGTGTTGAAGGAGAGTGTCAACCAGGTGGGAGACCTGCATAAATACCGGGCATATAACCCTCAATAAAGTAGATTCTGTTTTACCCTCAAGACGGAGCTTGGTCTCGTGTTTGTGGGGAAATTAACTGGATTCGTGTGTTGCTGATCCCGTATTCAGGGTATCTTTCATCTGGTATTAACCCTCGATAACAGAGTTATACCTTAACAATTGGTGGCAAGCAACGGGATGGTCCTCATCGCCAAGAAGAGCAACTACACATCCGGACCTAATGGAATACCGTATGACAGGCTGAAAAGAGCCACCCTTAAAGACCTGCTAAAACAATGGGGCCGACAGCCCAGTAACCTCAGGAAGAGGTAGATTATTACAATACTGACTGAGATGGATGGGGTACCAGGGCCCGAAGGAATCAATGAGCCCAGCATATCAGACAGAACCCCAGAAGAAGCAAGCTTTGACTGGGCAGTTAAAATAAGACTGGCACATTATGGCCCCAACCCGTCTGCCGAAATTATCGACCGGGCCATAGCAGCCGTGGAGGCCAACCTACTACGCCAAAGCGGCGCTGCAGCAGCCCAAGTCACAGCAACCCCAGTTGAAAAGAGAAAAATACATTTTGGGTCACAATATTATCCGGAAAATTATCCGGCCGGGCCAGCAAGGCTTTTCGGGCCATTCTAGATGAGGAAGTCGGGGATTATAATGCTGTAAAAGAGGCTCTGCTCTCCAGGCATGGGATTACACCGGAGGCATACAGGAGAAGGTTCAGAGACACTGATAAACTAGCTGGAGATTCCTACGTCAAGTGGGCATGTAAGGTGCACCGGACAGCAGCTCACTGGATAGCGGGGTGCCAAGCCATATCTGGGGAAGAGGTGCTGCAGCTATTCCTGTTGGAACATTGCTTCGCCAAGTTATCCGCAGGAGTTAGAGAGTGGGTTCGGGACCATAAACCCTCC
This sequence comes from Bombina bombina, assembly GCF_027579735.1. Lineage (NCBI taxonomy): Eukaryota > Metazoa > Chordata > Amphibia > Anura > Bombinatoridae > Bombina > Bombina bombina. The sequence goes on from NC_069506.1 coordinate 237,081,790, forward strand.
ACCCTGCATGAAGCTGCTCGCCTGGCAGATGAGTATACAGATGCCCGCAAACTGGACACTGCTACCACTAAGATCCCTGCCAGAGTGGAGTACAGACCCACAGTCACCTTAGCAGCTACCAGTTACCAACCCCCGGTGCACCGCTCTACCACACCGCCTTCAGCCACAAACTATCCTCAGGCAGTCCGGTTCAACTCACGGGATTACTCACAGCCTATTCGGTGCTTTGGATGTAAGCAACTAGGGCACAAAAGACCAGAGTGTCCCTTAAACACAGTGAACCAAGCACAGTCCTGGAGAAGACCCACTGGCGCAAACCCACGTAACCCTCAGCCTGCTGCCCACTACATAGAGGAGGAAGAATGCTGGGGCATCCTACATGAAGCAGACCCCGTGCAAGCTGCCCATCGGGATAACCGGCAACAGCACTGGCAACTGGTTAAAGTGAATGGGAAGGAGGTCAGTGATCTACGGGATATTGGTGATACCATGACCTTGCTCCAAAAGAACTTGGTGTCTGAGAACCAGCACACCAAAGACACTGTGGCTTTGAGGGTAGCAGGGGGCGCTGTGTTCACCTACCTGTTGCCTGGGTACATTTGGATTGGGGAGTGGGCTCTAGACATGTGAATGTGGGGTCATGAAGGACTTACCAGCTGATGTTCTCCTTGGAAATGACTTGGCCCCCCTTGTTTCTGCCTACGCTCCCATGGGTCCCGCCGATGTTAACCCACTGTGACTACCCGTGCCCAGATCCGTGCCGCAGAGACTGACCCGCCTGCTGCTGAGCCCCAGGATGCTGAGCTCAGTAAATCTCTGTCCACTATTGATATGTGGAAGTCCCGTTACAACGCGCTGATCACGTAACGGTGCTAGCGGGAGAAAAGAGGAGCGCAGAGGAAAAAGCGCGTTTAGAACGGGAATCTCTGCTAGACAAGCTGCACCCTCCAAAAAGAGTAGCAGCAAACAATTGTGTTTATTGGGTACAACACAGCATTAACAGCAACGTTTCGGTATTGCTACCTTATTCATGCTAAACATCATACTGCAATGATTCTATTTAAACCTAAACACCACTAGGTGGCGCTGCAGGTTCAACTTCCTATTAACTCTTTACATCAAAAATATTTTATACATCAAAAAACATTAAAAAACTCTATATTATATTAATTATAATTAAATTACAAAAACAAATATTTATAGAATCATGTTATTTTCTCAAATACAGATTAATTTATGAAAAAATACAAAATTAATTCATAAAAAATTATTATAGAAAGACAGACATATCCAGATCTTTATTTAACCCATTTGGTTCCATAGTGCCTAATTTCCAAATCCAGAAACTTTCTCTCTGTTTAAGGAGAAGTTCTCTATTCCCTAACCTTCTTGGTATTTCTATTTTCTCAATAATTTGAAAGCGCAATTGCCCAATTGAATGGCCCATTTCTACAAAATGTTGAGCTACTGGCGCTTTAAAATTCTTAATTCGAATAGAGCTTTTATGTTCAATTATCCTATCTTTGATAGTTCTGGTCGTCTCTCCGACGTAGCCACGCCCACAGGGGCATTTAATTAAATAAACCACATAAGTGGTTAAGCAAGTATGAAAGCCATTAATTTTAAACTTTTTTCCCGTAGTTGGATGCACAAATGTGGGCCCTTTAATCATGTTGTTACAACAAGAGCATCCCAAACAGGGATAACTCCCTTCATTCTTACTTTTAATGAATTTTTGTGTTGACTTAATATTTGTCCCTATATCTGCTCTAACTAATTGTTGTTTCAAATTAAAACTCTGTTTATACGCTGGCATGGGTAAGTTCTTAAATTCTTTAATTTGGGGGTTACATTCAGAGAGTATAGACCAATGTTTTCTCAGGATATATTGGATTTGGTTAGACTGGGAATTAAATTCAGATACAAATATGAGGCGATCCTCTTTATTATTTTCCTTCTGTTTAGTTTTAAGTAAACCTTCTCTAGGAACAGAAAGTGCATGATTAATTTCAGCTTCTAATATATCTGATGGGTATCCTCTTTTAGAAAATCTGTCTGCCATTTCTATCATTCTTTTTCTTACTAGATTTTCATCAGTAATAATTCTGCGGGCTCGTAAGAACTGACTACGGGGAAGAGCCTTCAGGAGGGATCCAGGATGGGCACTATCAAAGTGCAATAAACTATTCCTGTCTGTTTCTTTTCTAAATAAGTCAACCTTCAACTCTCTTCCTTCCTTAATAATCCTAGTGTCAAGAAAAGCAATATTACTCTCACTCCAAGTTAGCTTAAATTTTATGTGGCCAGATGCTCCATTTATATCCTCCACAAATTTAAGTAGGGATCCAACGTCGCCCCACCATATCCCAAAGATATCATCGATATAGCGCCACCAACAGGCGCCATACCGATGAAATCCAGGATTGGAAAAAACAAACTTTTCTTCGAATACATTCATAAAAATGTTAGCGTAATTCGGGGCGACGTTGGACCCCATTGCAGTCCCTTGTATCTGAAGAAAAAATTCATCTCCAAATAAAAAGTAATTACAATAAAGAATTAATTCTAATAGCTGAAGGAGAAAGTGAACCTGGGCTTTAGAATAGTTTTTATCCATATCTAACAGATATGGATAAAAACTATTCTAAAGCCCAGGTTCACTTTCTCCTTCAGCTATTAGAATTAATTCTTTATTGTAATTACTTTTTATTTGGAGATGAATTTTTTCTTCAGATACAAGGGACTGCAATGGGGTCCAACGTCGCCCCGAATTACGCTAACATTTTTATGAATGTATTCGAAGAAAAGTTTGTTTTTTCCAATCCTGGATTTCATCGGTATGGCGCCTGTTGGTGGCGCTATATCGATGATATCTTTGGGATATGGTGGGGCGACGTTGGATCCCTACTTAAATTTGTGGAGGATATAAATGGAGCATCTGGCCACATAAAATTTAAGCTAACTTGGAGTGAGAGTAATATTGCTTTTCTTGACACTAGGATTATTAAGGAAGGAAGAGAGTTGAAGGTTGACTTATTTAGAAAAGAAACAGACAGGAATAGTTTATTGCACTTTGATAGTGCCCATCCTGGATCCCTCCTGAAGGCTCTTCCCCGTAGTCAGTTCTTACGAGCCCGCAGAATTATTACTGATGAAAATCTAGTAAGAAAAAGAATGATAGAAATGGCAGACAGATTTTCTAAAAGAGGATACCCATCAGATATATTAGAAGCTGAAATTAATCATGCACTTTCTGTTCCTAGAGAAGGTTTACTTAAAACTAAACAGAAGGAAAATAATAAAGAGGATCGCCTCATATTTGTATCTGAATTTAATTCCCAGTCTAACCAAATCCAATATATCCTGAGAAAACATTGGTCTATACTCTCTGAATGTAACCCCCAAATTAAAGAATTTAAGAACTTACCCATGCCAGCGTATAAACAGAGTTTTAATTTGAAACAACAATTAGTTAGAGCAGATATAGGGACAAATATTAAGTCAACACAAAAATTCATTAAAAGTAAGAATGAAGGGAGTTATCCCTGTTTGGGATGCTCTTGTTGTAACAACATGATTAAAGGGCCCACATTTGTGCATCCAACTACGGGAAAAAAGTTTAAAATTAATGGCTTTCATACTTGCTTAACCACTTATGTGGTTTATTTAATTAAATGCCCCTGTGGGCGTGGCTACGTCGGAGAGACGACCAGAACTATCAAAGATAGGATAATTGAACATAAAAGCTCTATTCGAATTAAGAATTTTAAAGCGCCAGTAGCTCAACATTTTGTAGAAATGGGCCATTCAATTGGGCAATTGCGCTTTCAAATTATTGAGAAAATAGAAATACCAAGAAGGTTAGGGAATAGAGAACTTCTCCTTAAACAGAGAGAAAGTTTCTGGATTTGGAAATTAGGCACTATGGAACCAAATGGGTTAAATAAAGATCTGGATATGTCTGTCTTTCTATAATAATTTTTTATGAATTAATTTTGTATTTTTTCATAAATTAATCTGTATTTGAGAAAATAACATGATTCTATAAATATTTGTTTTTGTAATTTAATTATAATTAATATAATATAGAGTTTTTTAATGTTTTTTGATGTATAAAATATTTTTGATGTAAAGAGTTAATAGGAAGTTGAACCTGCAGCGCCACCTAGTGGTGTTTAGGTTTAAATAGAATCATTGCAGTATGATGTTTAGCATGAATAAGGTAGCAATACCGAAACGTTGCTGTTAATGCTGTGTTGTACCCAATAAACACAATTGTTTGCTGCTACTCTTTTTGGAGTGTGTTTGGATATTACTTTAGAGACTAGAGTGGGTCTCTTGAGTGGCTGGCACAGGGACCGTTGTGTGCTGAGTCAATTGACTTTGTACTTTAGACAAGCTGCACCGACAGACCGCAGAAAACACCAGCTTCAGAGTGGAACATGAAACATTAAAGACAAACTTAGCGACATTGGAGGAGAAGCTGACGCTGGCTCATAGTGAGGTGCAGCAACTCAAGGGCACCCTACGTCAGTATGAAGGACTTGTGGATACCTATAAAGAGCAGGTACAAAAAACTTGTAAAGAAGCCGATGAGATTTGTCTCCAACTGGAAAGAAGTGTCTCTGAAAACAAAAACTTGAAGGAATATTTAGCCCTGGTCTGGGTACTGAAGAAGTTGAACCCTTATTTATACGGACAGGAATTCTCTCTCATAACGGGAATGCAGATGGATTGTCCCGGCAAACTGACATTCCTACCACCTCCTTGTCCGTGCCATGTGACAGACCCCTCTGTCAACCTCCCTACGGATTATGGATTCAGGCATTATGTTAAGTCACCCTGTGCCCATTATAGGTACTGGGTGCAAATCCAACAGTACTGGGGTGGTTAACTTCAGTTTTGAGTAACTGTTGTTGGAGGGGTTAACTTCAGTTTTGAGTAACTGTTTTGTCTAAGACAGTTGGAGTTTTTTTTAAACCAGAAGTAAGCAGGAGAAGGACTATAAACAAGTATCTGAGCGAAAGGACCTGATTTTAAAGAAAACACAGAGCTCTGAGAGTTGAAGGAGAGTGTCAACCAGGTGGGAGACCTGCATAAATACCGGGCATATAACCCTCAATAAAGTAGATTCTGTTTTACCCTCAAGATGGAGCTTGGTCTCGTGTTTGTGGGTTGCTGATCCCGTATTCAGGGCATCTATCATCTGGTATTAACCCTCGATAACAGGGTTATACCTTAACAGTACAGATCTCCCAGCATCCCCTCAGATATTGTCATTTGTCTCATCTTATACACCAAGTATAACACATGTGTCCTGTTTATCCTATACTGGTGATGTACAGATCTCCCAGCATCCCCTCAGATATTGTCATTTGTCTCATCTTATACACCAAGTGTAGCACATGTGTCCTGTTTATCCTATACTGGTGATGTACAGATCTCCCAGCATCCCCTCAGATATTGTCATTTGTCTCATCTTATACACCAAGTGTAACTCATGTGTCCTGTTTATCCTATACTGGTGATGTACAGATCTCCCAGCATCCCCTCAGATATTGTCATTTGTCTCATCTTATACACCAAGTGTAGCACATGTGTCCTGTTTATCCTATACTGGTGATGTACAGATCTCCCAGCATCCCCTCAGATATTGTCATTTGTCTCATCTTATACACCAAGTGTAGCACATGTGTCCTGTTTATCCTATACTGGTGATGTACAGATCTCCCAGCATCCCCTCAGATATTGTCATTTGTCTCATCTTATACACCAAGTGTAACTCATGTGTCCTGTTTATCCTATACTGGTGATGTACAGATCTCCCAGCATCCCCTCAGATATTGTCATTTGTCTCATCTTATACACCAAGTGTAGCACATGTGTCCTGTTTATCCTATACTGGTGATGTACAGATCTCCCAGCATCCCCTCAGATATTGTCATTTGTCTCATCTTATACACCAAGTGTAACTCATGTGTCCTGTTTATCCTATACTGGTGATGTACAGATCTCCCAGCATCCCCTCTGATATTCTCATTTGTCTCATCTTATACACCAAGTGTAACATGTGTCCTCCTGTTTAACATATACTGGAGATGTACAGATCTCCCAGCATCCCCTCTGATATTGTCATTTGTCTCATCTTATACACCAGGTGTAACACATGTGTCCTATTTATCCTTTACTTTACAGCTCTATTAACATCCCCTAGGATATTCTCATTTGTCTCATCTTATACACTAACCGCTAGATTTAGAGTTCTGCGGCCAAAGGGGTGCGTTAGCTACGCATACTTTTTTTCTCCCGCACCTTTTAAATACAGCTGGTATTTAGAGTTCACAGAAGGGCTGCGTTAGGCTCCAAAAAGGGAGCGTAAGGCATATTTACCGCCACTGCAACTCTAAATACCAGCGGTGCTTATGGACGCGGCCAGCTTCAAAAACGTGCTTGTGCACGATTCCCCCATAGGAAACAACGGGGCAGTTTGAGCTGAAAAAAACCCTAACACCTGCAAAAAAGCAGCGTTCAGCTCCTAACGCAGCCCCATTGTTTCCTATCAGCCAATTGGAATTCGAGGGACTTAATCTTGGATGACGTCATTTAAAGGAACCGTCATTCGGCGAGTAGGCGTCGGTAGAAGAGGATGGATCCGCGTCGGCTGGAAGAAGATGGCTCCGCTCCGCTCCGGATGGATGAAGATAGAAGATGCCGCTTGGATGAAGATGTCTACCGGTCCGGATGTCTTCTTCTGCCCGGATAGGATGAAGACTTCTGCCGCTCCGGATGTCTTCTTTTGGTCCATCGGTGCCCGGTTGGGTGAAGACGACTCAAGGTAGGGAGATCTTCAGGGGGGTAGTGTTAGGTTTATTTAAGGGGGGTTTGGGTTAGATTAGGGGTATGTCGGTGGTGGGTTGTAATGTTGGGGGGTATTGTATGTTTTTTTTTACAGGCAAAAGAGCTGAATTCTTTGGGGCATGCCCTGCAAAAGGCCCTTTTAAGGGCTGGTAAGGTAAAAGAGCTTTTCTATTTTTATTTTAGAATAGGGTAGGGCATTTTTTTATTTTGGGGGGCTTTGTTATTTTATTAGGGGGCTTAGAGTAGGTGTAATTAGCTTAATACAGGGAGTGCAGAATTATTAGGCAAGTTGTATTTTTGAGGATTAATTTTATTATTGAACAACAACCATGTTCTCAATGAACCCAAAAAACTCATTAATATCAAAGCTGAATAGTTTTGAAGTAGTTTTTAGTTTGTTTTTAGTTATAGCTATTTTACGGGGATATCTGTGTGTGCAGGTGACTATTACTGTGCATAATTATTAGGCAACTTACAAAAAACAAATATATACCCATTTCAATTATTTATTTTTACCAGTGAAACCAATATAACATCTCAACATTCACAAATATACATTTCTGACATTCAAAAACAAAACAAAAACAAATCAGTGACCAATATAGCCACCTTTCTTTGCAAGGACACTCAAAAGCCTGCCATCCATGGATTCTGTCAGTGTTTTGATCTGTTCACCATCAACATTGCGTGCAGCAGCAACCACAGCCTCCCAGACACTGTTCAGAGAGGTGTACTGTTTTCCCTCCTTGTAAATCTCACATTTGATGATGGACCACAGATTCTCAATGGGGTTCAGATCAGGTGAACAAGGAGGCCATGTCATTAGATTTTCTTCTTTTATACCCTTTCTTGCCAGCCACGCTGTGGAGTACTTGGACGCATGTGATGGAGCATTGTCCTGCATGAAAATCATGTTTTTCTTGAAGGATGCAGACTTCTTCCTGTACCACTGCTTGAAGAAGGTGTCTTCCAGAAACTGGCAGTAGGACTGGGAGTTGAGCTTGACTCCATCCTCAACCCGAAAAGGCCCCACAAGCTCATCTTTGATGATACCAGCCCAAACCAGTATTCCACCTCCACCTTGCTGGCGTCTGAGTCGGACTGGAGCTCTCTGCCCTTTACCAATCCAGCCACGGGCCCATCCATCTGGCCCATCAAGACTCACTCTCATTTCATCAGTCCATAAAACCTTAGAAAAATCAGTCTTGAGATATTTCTTGGCCCAGTCTTGACGTTTCAGCTTGTGTGTCTTGTTCAGTGGTGGTCGTCTTTCAGCCTTTCTTACCTTGACCATGTCTCTGAGTATTGCACACCTTGTGCTTTTGGGCACTCCAGTGATGTTGCAGCTCTGAAATATGGCCAAACTGGTGGCAAGTGGCATCATGGCAGCTGCACGCTTGACTTTTCTCAGTTCATGGGCAGTTATTTTGCGCCTTGGTTTTTCCACACGCTTCTTGCGACCCTGTTGACTATTTTGAATGAAACGCTTGATTGTTCGATGATCACGCTTCAGAAGCTTTGCAATTTTAAGAGTGCTGCATCCCTCTGCAAGATATCTCACTATTTTTGACTTTTCTGAGCCTGTCAAGTCCTTCTTTTGACCCATTTTGCAAAAGGAAAGGAAGTTGCCTAATAATTATGCACACCTGATATAGGGTGTTGATGTCATTAGACCACACCCCTTCTCATTACAGAGATGCACATCACCTAATATGCTTAATTGGTAGTAGGCTTTCAAGCCTATACAGCTTGGAGTAAGACAACATGCATAAAGAGGATGATGTGGTCAAAATACTCATTTGCCTAATAATTCTGCACTCCCTGTATTGTTGTAATCTTTTTCTAATGTTTGTAACTTATTTTTTTATTTTTTGTAACTTAGTTCTTTTTTATTTTTTGTACTTTAGTTAGTTTATTTAGTTGTATTTATTTGTAGGTATTTGTATGTAATTAATTTATTGATAGTGTAGTGTTAGGTTTAATTGTAACTTAGGTTAGGATTTATTTTACAGGTAATTTTGTAATTATTTTAACTAGGTAGCTATTAAATAGTTATTAACTATTTAATAGCTATTGTACCTGGTTAAAATAAATACAAAGTTGCCTGTAAAATAAATAATAATCCTAAAATAGCTACAATATAATTATTATTTATATTGTAGCTATATTAGGGTTTATTTTACAGGTAAGTATTTAGCTTTAAATAGGAATAATTTATTTAATAAGATTTATTTTGTTAGATAAAAATTATATTTAATTTAGGGGGGTGTTAGTGTTAGGGTTAGACTTAGCTTTAGGGGTTAATAAATTTAATAGAGTAGCGGTGAGGTCCGGTCAGCAGATTAGGGGTTAATACTTGAAGTTAGGTGTCAGTGATGTTAGGGAGGGCAGATTAGGGGTTACTAATATTTATTATAGGGTTATTGAGGCGGGAGTGAGGCGGATTAGGGGTTAATAACTTTATTATAGTAGCGGTGAGGTCCGGTCGGCAGATTAGGGGTTAATAAGTGTAGGTAGGTGGCGGCGAGGTTGGGGGCGGCAGATTAGGGGTTAATAAATATAATATAGAGGTCGGCGGTGTTAGGGGCAGCAGATTAGGGGTACATAGGGATAACGTAGGTGGCAGCGGTGTGCGGTCGGCAGATTAGGGGTTAAAATTTTTTATTAGAGTGGCGGCGATGTGGGGGGGCCTCGGTTTAGGGGTACATATGTAGTTTATGGGTGTTAGTGTACTTTAGAGCACAGTAGTTAAGAGCTTTATAAACCAGCGTTAGCCCAGAAAGCTCTTAACTCCTGGCTTTTCTCTGCGGCTGGAGTCTTGTCGTTAGATTTCTAACGCTCACTTCAGCCAAGACTCTAAATACCGGCGTTAGAAAGATCCCATTGAAAAGATAGGATACGCAAATGGCGTAGGGGGATCTGCGGTATGGAAAAGTCACGGCTGCAAAGTGAGCATTAGACCCTTACCTACAAGACTCTAAATACCAGCGGTAGCCCAAAACCACCGTTAGGAGCCCCTAACGCTGGTTTTGACGGCTAACGCCAAACTCTAAATCTAGGTGTAAGTGTATAATGTGTTTTCTATGTTCTTGGCTTAACTAAAGGTAGTTCACTCAGAACTATTCATTTGAATCCTTAAACCCCAGAGCAATTACCAAATATAACATTATATGAGGCCAATTCTTTCTAATTTCTGCCTCCCAACCCTCAGATGATACCCAGCCTTATCCTGCAATACTCAATGTGTTCCCAGGCTATAGCCTGCCTCTCCATCTTCCAGGAAATTTTCACTTATTGCCTCCTCCAAGGAAATACCCTGGCATCCCCAGACTACTCTATAGGGGATATTTATACTATTGTCTTGATGACACACTAACTTTCCCTCTGATCCATTAGGGGAATAAAATATTCCAAAATACATCTTAAATATTTACTTGGAATTGTCAGCACTAAGTGAGTTTTAACTGCAAGTTGGTTCTGAAGCTGCCAAAGATTCTGACAACACATCTACTCCTGCCATGACTATGTTTGCAGACATAGGAAGCATTTTTGAACCACTGGCTCATAGCAACTAGTGATGCCAGCTATATAGAATACTACATGCAAATTAGAGTTCTATACAGAGTCCTCTCTGGTGAGATTATCTGAGAAATCTCATCAGTTTTGCAAGGTCTCTCCTCAAATAATTTTAGACAGCCATATTTTAGGCTGAGAGCTGTATATCTTGCTATGCATTCTGGGTGAAGGAGAGACACATACATTGCAATATAAAGCTCAAAAAAATCCAAAGATTTTCTGTAATTTCTCTATACTGGCAATGTTTTGATCATCAGCCCTTATTCACCGATTCAGCAGTGCTCTAGTTTGGATAGAGAGTATAGGGCTGACTTCACAGGGTCATTAAGTAGTGAAGCTCTCTGGTATACATAATTTCACATGGGGCAGAGAAGGTAGCTGGAGAACCCCTGGGGCTGATATAAAGGTTCTGTTTGCATCAATTCCAAATTAAACTGTAATGTTTTCACTACAATTGAACTTTCTTTTGTCTATATATTTTTTTTTTTTTTTTCCCTCAGCTCACCAGAGTAAGTGCTGTGTAAAAAGTTATACTTCAGCTGCTGTCCAGCTGCAGGTAAAAAAAAGGAAAAGAAGAAGAAATGAACAGCAGCTAATCAGCATCAGCAGTGCTAAGGTCATGAACTCTTTTACTGTGAGATTTCACTTAACTCTCATGAGATTTCATAGTAAACCTTCTTTAAACTGAATAGGGAAAAACAAGGAATCTAAGCTATGGAGCCAGCAAATTATGGTTCATTACCATTGACAGCACTTGTTTATTGGTGCTGTCCATTCAGCAAGGACAACCCATGTTGTTCACCAAAATGGGCTGGCATCTAAACTTACATTCTTGCTTTTCAAATAAACATACCAAGAGAATAAAAAAAAATTGATAATAGGAGTAAATTAGAAAGTTGCTTAAAATTGCATGCTCTATCTGAATTACAAAAGAAAAAATGTGGGTTCACTGTCCCTTTAAAGACCTTTATAATGGGGTGTGAATACTTAGGACATTTTGAAGTAAAATATCTTTCTTTTTTACATAGAGATGCTCAGGTGATATGTTTTTGTCAGCTTTTTACAGCTATACTGCATCACTTTCAAGTGTTTCAATATTTGTGTATCATGGCCCTTTAACATACATAAATGAGAGAGATCTCGCGGTACTGGAGAGTTCTGCCTATTTTCTTTTGAAAATTCAGTGAGTTCAGCCTTTGTGAAGTCTCAACTACAATTATATTTTATTTAGATACAAATTACTTTGCTTTCAATAGGAGTTCAGTTAACTATGTATCACCTTCAGATCATGCTCCAATTGACCCATCATAACTACTGTTTGGAACTGCCTATTTCACTTTATTGCTACAACATATCATTTTAATCCTCATTTTCACATTATTGTCTAGCTATTTTGTGGATAAAATAAAGCTCTTTATATTAAAAAATGTGAGTCTATATTTAAATAAATAAACACAGGTCACCCATATATAGTCAGTAGGACACTGTATGAGCATTGCAGCCATGGTCTGACCAGATGTGCTCACATTCCTACTTTAAACCTCATGTAATAATTATTTAAGAAACACACACACACACTAAATGTCGTTTTTTTTGTTTCTTTAAAAACAAAAAACATAGGTTCACAGTGACTGTACACATTAGCAGTTGCAATAATATACAGCAATAATGCATCCTGTTTTGCAAATGCATGTACAAAGGGAGGGAGTAGATGAAGGGAAATCTCCCCCACTCTTTTTGGTCTTATGTCTGGAGTCTGAGCTTAAAGATGAGCTGCTAAATAACCCTCAACTCAGCTCCCTTGCAATCTAGATGGAAATAAAGAGAACAGTTCCCTCTTTCCAAGGATGGTCACATTCCAATAGTTTAGGTAAAAATAGCAATTACTTTTCTCTACATACAGCTGCTGTAGAGTAATAATATGAGATGGTCGTTTCATAATCTTAGAAGGTTAATTAACCCCTTCCCGCTGTTAGGACATTCTATGCAGTCCTAACTGCGCTGGGCTTTAGCGCTGTTAGGATGGCATGGAACATCCTAACTGTTCGACTGTCCTGATATCTTAGCCCCTTCCTATATAGGATCGCGGGCTGGGGGGGGGGGGTCATGCATAGCTTCAAAACTGACATAAACAATGACCCTTTCACACTTCATTTCACATTACAGGTCATTTGTATTAACCATTTGTACACTATGTAAAGGAAATACTCATTTACTTATGTGAGATTAACATATTGTGATTCAAGTCCATTCTGATCATTGGTAAACAATACAAATTCCATTGTATCTAGGCATGATGGGTATACTGGACATGTTCGTTTAATGATAATAGTGAAAATTTTAATATTTTAAAAGTACAGTATTGTATTTTTTCATTCTTTTCAATTATTGATTGAAAAATCACTATTTAATGCTTTGCGTAATATACTTCTGAAATCAAGGAGAATTCTAAGGGTTTTTATTAGAAGAAATAGGCAATTTATCTTCTAAAATTGGATTTTAACATTTCTCACACTGTAAACCATGAAACCACTCGAATTGCAATAATGTAGCCTCAAAAATGTTGTGCAAATGGGATTGCGCCTTCATGAGCAATATTTCAACAATGTAGCTCTCAAACGGGAAACCGCATTGTCATGAATGGACTTTGTCTTTGCTGTCACAAATGTGCAATCTGGCTCGAAAGCCTGGTAAAAAAGGCATGATCCAGTTTGAAAGCTAAGTGACAAAGGCGCAATCCTGTTTGAAAGCTCGGTTATGAAGATACCTGTAATGAAATCACGAAAATGTGAGTGTGAATTAGAAACAATAATTAACAGGAAGAGATTCATGCACATCATTTATAAATGTTTGTGTCCTGATCTCACATATTAAATACAGACTGCATGACTAATTACAGACCAGTATCCAACCTCCCATTTCTGGGGAAAATAATTTAAAAAGTAGTGGCAACTCAACTGGAAGCCCATCTATCACACCTAACCATATTCGATCCTTTCCAGTCAGGCTTCAGATGCCGCCACAGCACTGAAACAGCGCTAGTCCGAGTGCTAAATGATCTACTCATGGCAAGAGACAAAGGTGATTACTCCATTCTAATCCTCCTGGATCTCTCAGCTGCATTTGACACCATTGACCATAGGATTCTAATAGAGCGCTTGCAGTATATCTGTGGTCTAGGAGGCACAGTCCTTAACTGGTTTAAATCCTTCCTCGCTGGTAGATCACAGAGAGTAATATCAGGATCAAGCTCATCAGCACCAACAGAACTGGCCTGCGGAGTTCCACAAGGATCTATCCTGTCTCCCATGCTATTCGCAATTTACTTACTACCACTGAGGGACATCATTAACCGACATGGCCTAAGTATCATTGTTACGCTGATGACACACAACTCTACTTCTCCTTTGCTCCAGATACTACAGACCCAGCATGCCGCATAAACAGTTGCTTAACAGACCTCATAGAATGGATGAATGCTAGCTGTCTCAAAGTGAACCCGGACAAAACAGAGTTACTCTTGGTGAGGGGACCCCGAGCATCAAAAATATCCCACGATCACCCAACTGGCCTGGAGCTTGGAGGCTCTGAACTCGTTAGTTCAGAAAAGGTACGAAACCTCGGAGTGCTGATTGACGCTGGACTATCTTTTAAACAGCAGATTTCCTCCGTAATAAAATCTTCCTACTTTCATCTGAAAAACATAGCCAGGATACAACACTTAATTCCCCCGGATGATATGCCAACATTAATCCATGCATTTGTATCCTCTAGGCTAGATTACTGCAATGCACTTTACTTGGGCCTCCCAAAAAAAGAACTCCATCGCCTTCAGACAGTACAAAACGCAGCAGCCAGACTATTGACCAATCAAACTCGCTCCTGCCACATAACACCTGTTCTCCACTCCCTGCATTGGCTTCCAATTAAATGGCGAACATATTTTAAAATTGGCCTGCTGACCTTCAAAGCCTTAAACAACCAATGTCCACAGTACCTGAAAGAGCTCCTGACACCCTACATCCCATCCCGTTCACTTAGGTCAGCCAACACATCCCTCCTCTCAGTGCCAAGAATAAGGACAAACTCAGGCTCCAGAGCATTCTGCCACGTTGCCCCTACTTTCTGGAACTCTTTACCGTGCGCAATCAGAGAGGCACCGTCCTTACAGACTTTTAAAAAAAAGCTAAAGACCCACCTCTTCCATCAGGCATTCAGTCCGCTTATCTGACCTTCAAAAACTCCTAACTTTTATGTCTTATGTTGGTTTATTTGGAAACTGCTTTGAGTCTCACAGGGAGAAAAGCGCTATATAAATTGCAAATTATTATTATTATTATTATATAAATGTGTGCATTGGGCTATACAATAGCAATGCATAGAGCTTTAATGAATCTAAAGGAAAACAATACTATGTATATAAATAAATGGCTTAAAACATATATATATATATATATATATATAAAAAAGAAGTCACAACAGAGTCAAAAACCAAGACTCAAGTTACCAAAGTTCATTAGATATAAGCATATTAGTTCTTACTGCTTCTGTAATATATTCAGGTGCCCAGACCCATCCCTGTAGTGATATATATGGCTCTTCTTCCAAAGATCAATTCTGGACTAGTAAACAAACACAGGGGTGCCACATGGCCAAGGACCATTTGTATTTCATGACATAGGACAATCAGAAATTGGAAATACACTCATGTTTTCAAAGGCACCAAAAGTTGCTGGAACGTCCGCGCCCAGTTGCCATGTCACAGCCAAAACCGGACCTCTATTCCTCTTCTCAACAGACAATTGTTTCAGAATGTTGGTATAAACAGCTGCAAGTGTGTATATTTGTTTAAAGTAACATTTATTACAAACAAAATAAAAACATTGTTGCGTTTCTCAGACAGACAGAGAAACAGACAGACACATGCATATAGATAGATAGACAGACAGACACACGCATAGATAGATAGAGAGAGAGAGAGAGAGAGAGAGAGAGAGAGAGGCAGACACAGATATTTAGATAGATAGATAGACAGACCGGAACAGATAGATAGATAGATAGATAGATAGATTAGATAGATAATCTACCTGGGAAAGCAGCCAGTAAAATAGTCACAAAGGTTTTTTTTTATCTTAAAGGATCATATAAATGCAAAAAAATCTAATGTGTATTTTATTTTTGCACTGTTGCTTCCATATAACTGTGTTTAACTTCGGCAAATAAGAGGACATATATAAATAAGCCAAAAATTGTGTACATTTATTGAGGTTACATTCGAAATGACTTTAAATCCTTAATTTTGTATGCACTGTGCAGATCTTTTGTAATGTAGCGTTTAATTGCTCTCATGTACCATATATTTAAAACATTTGACTATAACCTCAGTTTAAAATGACTGGGAGATGTCAGTGCTTATTATTTTGACAGAAATAAATCACTATGATGTGCAGACAGACAAAGCAACTTTGAAGAAAATGTGCTATCTGTTGCCCCCTGCTGGCTCATTACAAAATAATTTAAAATGTTGAGGTCAGCACATATAAGACACAAAGGCCTAGATTTAGAGTTCGGCGGTAGCCGTCAAAACCAGCGTTAGAGGCTCCTAACGCTGGTTTTGGGCGCCCGCTGGTATTTGGAGTCAGTGATTAAAGGGTCTAACGCTCACTTTTCAGCCGCGACTTTTCCATACCGCAGATCCCCCTACGCCATTTGCGTAGCCTATCTTTTCAATGGGATCTTTCTAACGCTGGTATTTAGAGTCGTTTCTGCAGTGAGCGTTAGAGCTCTAACGACAAGATTCCAGCCGCCTGAAAATAGCAGGAGTTAAGAGCTTTCTGGCTAACGCCGGTTTATAAAGCTCTTAACTACTGTACCCTAAAGTACACTAACACCCATAAACTACCTATGTACCCCTAAACCGAGGTCCCCCCACATCGCCGCCACTCGATTAAAATTTTTAACCCCTAATCTGCCGACCGCAAATCGCCGCCACCTACGTTATCCCTATGTACCCCTAATCTGCTACCCCTAACATCGCCGACCCCTATGTTATATTTATTAACCCCTAATCTGCCCCCCACAACGTCGCCGACACCTACCTACACTTATTAACCCCTAATCTGCCGACCGGACCTGAGCGCTACTATAATAAAGTTATTAACCCCTAATCCGTCTCACTAACCCTATCATAAATAGTATTAACCCCTAATCTGCCCTCCCTAACATCGCCGACACCTACCTTCAATTATTAACCCCTAATCTGCCGACCGGAGCTCACCGCTATTCTAATAAATGTATTAACCCCTAAAGCTAAGTCTAACCCTAACACTAACACCCCCCTAAGTTAAATATAATTTTTATCTAACGAAATAAATTAACTCTTATTAAATAAATAATTCCTATTTAAAGCTAAATACTTACCTGTAAAATACATCCTAATATAGCTACAATATAAATTATAATTATATTATACCTATTTTAGGATTAATATTTATTTTACAGGCAACTTTGTAATTATTTTAACCAGGTACAATAGCTATTAAATAGTTAAGAACTATTTAATAGTTACCTAGTTAAAATAATTACAAATTTACCTGTAAAATAAATCCTAACCTAAGATATAATTAAACCTAACACTACCCTATCAATAAAATAATTAAATAAACTACCTACAATTACCTACAATTAACCTAACACTACACTATCAATAAATTAATTAAACACGATTGCTACAAATAAATAAAATTAAATAAACTATCTAAAGTACAAAAAATAAAAAAGAACTAAGTTACAGAAAATAATAAAATATTTACAAACATAAGAAAAATATTACAACAATTTTAAACTAATTACACCTACTCTAAGCCCCCTAATAAAATAACAAAGCCCCCCAAAATAAAAAATTCCCTACCCTATTCTAAAATACAAATATTACAAGCTCTTTTACCTTACCAGCCCTGAACAGGGCCCTTTGCGGGGCATGCCCCAAGAATTTCAGCTCTTTTGCCTGTAAAAAAAAACATACTATACCCCCCCCCAACATTACAACCCACCACCCACATACCCCTAATCTAACCCAAACCCCCCTTAAATAAACCTAACACTACCCCCCTGATGATCTTCCTACCTTGTCTTCACCATGCCAGGTTCACCGATCCGTCCTGGCTCCAAGATCTTCATCCAACCCAAGCGGGGGCTAGACATCCACTGAAGAAGTCCAGAAGAGGGTCCAAAGTCTTCCTCCTATCCGGCAAGAAGAGGACATCCGGACCGGCAAACATCTTCTCCAAGCGGCATCTTCTATCTTCTTCCATCCGATGACGACCGGCTCCATCTTGAAGACCTCCAGCGCGGATCCATCCTCTTCTTCCGACGACTAGACGACGAATGACGGTTCCTTTAAGGGACGTCATCCAAGATGGCGTCCCTCGAATTCCGATTGGCTGATAGGATTCTATCAGCCAATCGGAATTAAGGTAGGAATTTTCTGATTGGCTGATGGAATCAGCCAATCAGAATATAGTTCAATCCGATTGGCTGATCCAATCAGCCAATCAGATTGAGCTCGCATTCTATTGGCTGTTCCGATCAGCCAATAGAATGCGAGCTCAATCTGATTGGCTGATTGGATCAGCCAATCGGATTGAACTATATTCTGATTGGCTGATTCCATCAGCCAATCAGAAAATTCCTACCTTAATTCCGATTGGCTGATAGAATCCTATCAGCCAATCGGAATTCGAGGGACGCCATCTTGGATGACGTCCCTTAAAGGAACCGTCATTCGTCGTCTAGTCGTCGGAAGAAGAGGATGGATCCGCGCTGGAGGTCTTCAAGATGGAGCCGGTCGTCATCGGATGGAAGAAGATAGAAGATGCCGCTTGGAGAAGATGTTTGCCGGTCCGGATGTCCTCTTCTTGCCGGATAGGAGGAAGACTTTGGACCCTCTTCTGGACTTCTTCAGTGGATGTCTAGCCCCCGCTTGGGTTGGATGAAGATCTTGGAGCCAGGACGGATCGGTGAACCTGGCATGGTGAAGACAAGGTAGGAAGATCATCAGGGGGGTAGTGTTAGGTTTATTTAAGGGGGGTTTGGGTTAGATTAGGGGTATGTGGGTGGTGGGTTGTAATGTTGGGGGGGGGTATAGTATGTTTTTTTTTACAGGCAAAAGAGCTGAAATTCTTGGGGCATGCCCCGCAAAGGGCCCTGTTCAGGGCTGGTAAGGTAAAAGAGCTTGTAATATTTGTATTTTAGAATAGGGTAGGGAATTTTTTATTTTGGGGGGCTTTGTTATTTTATTAGGGGGCTTAGAGTAGGTGTAATTAGTTTAAAATTGTTGTAATATTTTTCTTATGTTTGTAAATATTTTATTATTTTCTGTAACTTAGTTCTTTTTTATTTTTTGTACTTTAGATAGTTTATTTAATTTTATTTATTTGTAGCAATTGTGTTTAATTAATTTATTGATAGTGTAGTGTTAGGTTAATTGTAGGTAATTGTAGGTAGTTTATTTAATTATTTTATTGATAGGGTAGTGTTAGGTTTAATTATATCTTAGGTTAGGATTTATTTTACAGGTAAATTTGTAATTATTTTAACTAGGTAACTATTAAATAGTTCTTAACTATTTAATAGCTATTGTACCTGGTTAAAATAATTACAAAGTTGCCTGTAAAATAAATATTAATCCTAAAATAGGTATAATATAATTATAATTTATATTGTAGCTATATTAGGATTTATTTTACAGGTAAGTATTTAGCTTTAAATAGGAATAATTTATTTAATAAGAGTTAATTTATTTCGTTAGATAAAAATTATATTTAACTTAGGGGGGTGTTAGTGTTAGGGTTAGACTTAGCTTTAGGGGTTAATACATTTATTAGAATAGCGGTGAGCTCCGGTCGGCAGATTAGGGGTTAATAATTGAAGGTAGGTGTCGGCGATGTTAGGGAGGGCAGATTAGGGGTTAATACTATTTATGATAGGGTTAGTGAGGCGGATTAGGGGTTAATAACTTTATTATAGTAGCGCTCAGGTCCGCTCGGCAGATTAGGGGTTAATAAGTGTAGGTAGGTGTCGGCGACGTTGTGGGGGGCAGATTAGGGGTTAATAAATATAACTTAGGGGTCGGCGATGTTAGGGCAGCAGATTAGGGGTACATAGGGATAACGTAGGTGGCGGCGGTTTACGGAGCGGCAGATTAGGGGTTAAAAGTGTAATGCAGGGGTCAGCGATAGCGGGGGCGGCAGATTAGGGGTTAATAAGTGTAAGGTTAGGGGTGTTTAGACTCGGGGTACATGTTAGGGTGTTAGGTGCAGACTTAGGAGGTGTTTCCCCATAGGAAACAATGGGGCTGCGTTAGGAGCTGAACGCTGCTTTTTTGCAGGTGTTAGGTTTTTTTTCAGCTCAAACAGCCCCATTGTTTCCTATGGGAGAATCGTGCACGAGCACGTTTTTGATGCCGGCCGCGTCCGTAAGCAACTCTGGTATCGAGAGTTGCATTTGCGGTAAAAATGCTCTACGCTCCTTTTTTGGAGCCTAACGCAGCATTTGTTTGAACTCTCGATACCAGAGTTAAATTTATGGTGCGGCCAGAAAAAAACCCGCGGAGCGTTAACAGCCCTTTTACCGCCGAACTCTAAATCTAGGCCAAATAAAATGCAGTAACAAACCCAGGGACGCTTTTCAGTTTTCAGATAAGGAAACCAAAAGAAAGAAGTAAGTTTGATAACAGAAGATTAAACATTTCTGCAAACTGCATACTTTATCTGAGCCGTGGAAGTTTAATTTTGGCTTTTATGTTCCTTAAATAAACAATCCCCTAGATTACGAGTTTTTCTCTAAACGTAATGCAAAACTAATGCCAAGAAATTTGCTGTGTTTCACTTTCCATAGTGCTGCCATTACAAGTTACTGAAAAGCCTCCTTGTGCCTGCGATATGGTGGCGTTAAGCTCCATACCGCACAAAATCCAAGGGCTGATTTGACGTGCTCGTGCACGCTTTTCCCCATAGACATTAATGGGGAGAGTGTGTTAGAAAAAAACACCTGAAGTTCAGAATGAAAAATCTCCGTAACGCAACCCCATGTATGTCTATAGGGAAAAAAAAGTTACGTTTAAACCTAACACCCTAACATAAACCCCAAGCCTAAACACCCCTAATTCGCTGCCCCCGACATCCCCGAAACACTAATAAAAGTAACTAACCCCTAATCCGCCGCTCCCAACATTGCCGACACTAAATTAAATGATTAACCCCTAAACCTCTGGTCTCCCATATCGCCGCTACTAAATAAACCTGTTAACCCCTAAACCTCTAGCCCCTCACATCGCCGCTACTACATAAGTCTATTAACCCCTAAACCTCTGGCCCCCCACATCGCTGCCACTAAATAAACCTATTAACCCTAAAACCACCAGCCCCCCCACACACTAAATTAAACACTAAATTAAACTATTAACCCCTAAACCTAACACCCGCTAACTTTAAATTAAAATTACAATATAATTATCTTAGCATAAATAAAAACTTACCTGTGAAATAAAAATAAACCTAACATTAAACTATAAATTAACCTAGCATAACTATTCTAAGAAAATAAAAAAATACTACCAATTAAAAACCTAAATTACAAACTTTAAAAAACCTAACACTATGAAAAAAAATAAAAAATCTAAAATTACAAAAAAATAATAAACACTAAATTACGAAAAATAAAAAACGCTAACCTTAAAAAAAATAATAAACAAAATTATCAAAAATAAAAACAATTACACCTAATATAATAGCCCTATAAAAATAAACCCCCCACCCCCAAATAAAAACACCCCTAACCTACAATAAACTACCAATAGCCCTTAAAAGTGTTTGTAGGGCATTGCCCTAAGTTAAACAGCTCTTTTACCTGTAAAAAAAATACAAAGTCCCCCCAACAGTAAAATTCACCACCCAACCAACCCCTCAAAATAAAAAAAATTACTCTAAAAAATCCTAAACTACCAATTGCCCCTAAAGAGGCATTTGTATGGGCATTGCCCTTAAAAGGGCATTCAGCTCTTTTCCAAGTGCCCATCCCTAATCTAAAAAAAAAAAACAGCCAAAAAAAACCAACACTAACCCCAGAATATCTACTCACGGTTCCTGAAGTCCGTCATCCAGGCGACGAGAAGTCTTCATCCAGGCTGCGACTCCTTCATCCATCTCAGGGACATCTCCTATCTTCATCCCGGCGGCGCGGAGTGGAGCTATCCTGGAAGTGTATCCCTTCCTACCAATAGGATGAGAGCTACTGAAATTCTATTGGCTGTTCAAATCAGCCAATAGGATTTCAGTAGCTCTCATCCTATTGGCTGATTTGAATTTGAAGAATCAAATCAGCTAATAGGAATGCAAGGTACACCATTTGAAACGGCTACCCTGCATTCAACTTCAGTGTACAGCGGTGACCATATGAAGAGGACGCTCCGCACAGGATGGGATCCACTTCCAGGATAGCTCCGCTCCGTGCCGTCGAGATGAAGATAGAAGACGTCCCCGAGATGGATGAAGTTGTCGCCGCCAGGATGAAGATGGATGTCCGGACTTAAGGAATCAGGAGTAGATATTCTGGGGTTAGTGTTAGGGTTTTTTTTTTTGGGTGTTTTTTTTTTAGTTTAGGGGTGGGCACTTGGAAAAAAGCTGAATGCCCTTTTAAGGGCAGTGAAAAAGAGCTTAATGCTCTTTTAAGGGCAATGCCCATACAAATGCCCTTTTAGGGGCAATGGGTAGTTAAGGATTTTTTATTTTTTTATTTTGGGGGGTTGGTTGGGTGGTGGTTTTACTGTTGGGGGTACTTTGTATTTTTTTACAGGTAAAAGAACTGTTTAACTTAGGGCAATGCCCTACAAAAGGCCCTTTTAATGGCTATTGGTAGTTTATTGTAGGTTAGGGGGTGTTTTTATTTTGTGTGGGCTTTTTTATTTTTATAGGGCTATTAGATTAGGTGTAATTGGTTTTAGTTTGATAATTTCATTTATTATTTTTTGTAAGCTTAGTGGTTTTGATTTTTCGTAATTTAGTGTTTATTATTTTTTGTAATTTTAGATTTTTTAATTTTTTCGTAGTGTTAGTTTTTTTTTAAATTTGTAATATAGGTTTTTAATTGGTAGTATTTTTTAATTTTATTAGCATAGTAAGGTAAGGTTAATTTATAGTTAAAGCAGCAAACAAGGGAAAGTCAGTTAGGTGGAGAGTAACTGCGGTGATGTGTGTCAATCAACTTAAGAGCAGTGTGCTAATCAGCTAGCTCCCAAATCACAATACATTCAGTGTTTGAATATTGACAGGATTGTATAACCAGGTCCTGTGAGTTTTCCCTACCTCAGACATGGACCGGTGAGATACGTATGCCACCGCTAGATGCACATGTATAAATGAAAATGCAACAACACTAGATATCTAGTAAATATACGCCAAGAGTCCACACCTCATACCTGTGTGCTGCTGGATCCTGAGCGACAGTCCGTTGCGGCAATATATCCGTTCTCCTTATTGTGTATGGATCGTCTCGTTCAGTTAGTATCCAGCTCCTGCGGTAAACCTGAGTGAGCTCTGATGGCTGCGGTGGGTGACTCCTCCTTCCGTTAGCGTCCCAGGTGATGGGCGTAAAGATGCGGTCAGGATATTGGTGCAATACCTAGCTGCTGTGCTACACTAGAGGCCGGTCAAATGAGAGCAAAGAGTGAAAAAGGAGCACAAGCAGCGGTTCAATGCACAAAAATTAATTTATTTACAAGTGGCAAACATAGCGCCTTGGCGCTCAGAGTGAAGAAAATTAACACGTTTGTCAAACAAACAAACAAAACCGTGAGAGGGGAAAACACCCCGGGGTAAATACTGACAAAAATCAATGAGACTAGCGTTAAGAAAACAGGTATACGCGTTTCAGCTTACAGCCTTACTCATTACCTGGCTAAAACACAGTGAAGTGAACTTAAAAACAGTGGCTAGTCATCCTATTGGTAGTTG
Source organism: Bombina bombina (assembly GCF_027579735.1). Taxonomy (NCBI): domain Eukaryota; kingdom Metazoa; phylum Chordata; class Amphibia; order Anura; family Bombinatoridae; genus Bombina; species Bombina bombina. The sequence goes on from NC_069506.1 coordinate 237,105,234, forward strand.
GGAACACTCCCCTTAATTAATTTACGTAGCTATGAACACCTGAGAAAGCACAGAGGTATGCACTGTAGTCAGCACACAGTGAATACATATGGACTAGAATAGAAATAAACAATTCCCGTACATTATGTGTAATTACAATCCAATATGTATAAACAATTTCAGTGATCAAAAATGAATTAAAAATGAGTTCAATTCAATGGGAGAGGGGAAAGAGAACTCCGGACCCAGCTGGAAACATTTGTGGTGCTGGGAAACCGCTTCATAATTGCTGAAATGAAAAATATAGATAATAAGTACGGAATAACAGTTGTTTGCATCCAGAGACATACAACTCATATAAATATTAAGATATAGTCAGTAGGCCCTAGGCATACATACTGAACCTTAAGCTATAATAATAATATTAATAATGATGCTACAGTTAACCCTTAATAAAAATAAAGTCAAAGAGTGTCTACAAATACATAGGTGCTGTTATCATATGCATTCCTTGCCATACTGGACAATAGGTGGCTTCATTATTATAGAGAGCCCTATTTACAATAGAAAATTTAGTCCAGAGGGCAAGCTGGAGTACCAGGGACCTGGAAAGTTATACTAAAGTATCCTGAGTTGATAGGCTCCTACGCTCCAGAGGTAACATAGTATAGACAGGGTGAACCGGGTGGGGGAGAGGATAGGCCCTACCAAAAATTGATGAGGTCATATTCCGAATTGAGGCCCTCTGGAACTCTTGTCCTGAGTTTAAAAATCCAGAAGGCCTCCCTCTCCCCCAACCTGCGGACCCTGTCGACTCCCCCCTTACAGGGAGCCACCCTCTCAATGATGGTCCAAGAAAAGGAGCTAGTGTCTTTCTGGTGTGTACCCGCAAAATGTTGAATCAATGCTGTAGTGAGTACACCCGCCCTTATATCACTAAGGTGCTCCTTAATACGGGTTCTGGCCTCTCTTGTCGTGAGGCCTACATATTGGAGGGAACATTCCCTGCAAGAAATGACATAAACCACATATGTAGACCTACAATTGAGGCAAGAATCTATCATAAAATTCTGACCTGTCATTAGTGAGATGAACTGGTTACCAGGGGCCAGCTTCTCACAGGCCACACATGTACGATGGTGGCAGTGAAATGTACCCTTACAGCTCAACCATGAAGAAGTGGGTTGTCCTGTCTTTTTAATTCTTGTGGGTGCCACAATGTTGCCTATTGTTCTGTTTTTCTTGTAGGAGTACCTTAGGCCATCTGTAACCACTTTCTGGAGTTTGTCATCTGCAGATAGCATGTTAAAATTATGCCTCACTATTTGGCAGATTTCCCTGTATTGTCTTGAGTACTCTGTTAAAAAGACAACTTTGTTGTCTTTCCCTTCCTGAGTACAGAATTTAGGCCTAAGAAGTCTTTCCCTAGGTATTCCTCTTACAGTGTTCCTAGCTTTTGTGATGACAGAACTCCTATAGCCCCTCTCTTTCAGACGTATGGTCAGTTCATTGGCCTGTTTCTCATAGACCTCTGCATCACTGCAGTTCCTTTTCAGCCTAATGAACTGACCCTTCGCTACTCCTTTAAACACTCCTGGCGGATGGCAGCTAGCTGCATGTAGCAGTGAGTTGCCCGAAATGGGTTTACGGTAGGTCTCTGAGCTGATAAACTGATCCTGTCTACCTCTAAGAGTCACATCTAGAAAGTTGATAGTGTCACTTTGTATCTCATTTGTAAAGTGAATCCCCATAGAGTCATCATCAAGACTTCTTATGAATGTCTGTAATTCAGATTCACTACCTCCCCATATAAATAGGAGGTCGTCGATATAGCGACCGTACCAAACTACTTTGTCTTTGTGAGGATTCCCATCTCCATAGACGTGGGACAGCTCCCACCAACCCATAAACAAGTTGGCGTAGGAGGGGGCAAATTTCGCCCCCATAGCCGTCCCACGCCTCTGGAGAAAGAAATCCCCCTCAAATTCAAAGTAGTTATGGTTGAGAAGGAAGTTGGTAACTTCCACCACAAAGTTCACAAAGTTTGATTCCGGTCCATATTGTTTTTCTAGGAAAAACCGAATGGCCTGCAACCCCTTTTTGTGTGGAATAGAGGTATATAGCGATTTTACATCGACTGTCAACCAAACATAGTGTTTGCTCCAAACTACTCTAGAGAGAAGATTGAATACATGTTTAGTATCTGAGAGAAAGCTCCATAGAGCACTCACCATTGGCTGCAAAACATGATCCAGCCACTCTGACAGGTGCTCCAGCAGGGATCCAATGCCACTCACGATTGGCCTCCCCTGTACATTTTCAGTGGACTTGTGGACCTTAGGCAGGTGGTTAAATGTAGGAATGGTGGGATTAGACACTATGAGATAATCACGTGTCTTGGCATCAATAAAGCCTAGCTCCACACCATCGTCCACAAGGGAGGCCAACCGTCGCTGGAACCTCCCCGTCGGATCACCCGGCAGAGCACTGTAGTCATCAATATTTCTTAATTGCCTGTAGGCCTCCTCCCTGAAGCTACTGGAATTGAGCACCACTATGGTGCCACCCTTATCTGCGGCCCTCACCACTATGTTTTCATTGCTGGCTAGGCTGTCTAGTGCCTTCCTCTGTAGTGCTGATATGTTGTTATGTTTGCCCCTCTCTGACTTATAATACAACTTTGTGAGGTCTGATTCTACCCTCTGTTGGAACTTCTCCAGGACTTGGCCTCTGTTCTGGATGGGATAGAACGAGGACTTACACTTAAAGGATGGAACCTGTATATTCCCAGCCCCACTGGCCTCATCCCCTAGTGTCTCCAGAGACCTAATGTCACAGAGTTCCTGGAAACTTAGTTGATTATCGGGCCCTAGGCCTACCAAGCCTCCTGACCTGTTCCTGGGAATGGATACATGGCTCTCATCACTCCCTCCCTCTTGGGAATGGTAGAACTTTCTCAGTGTTAGTTTCCAAATTAGTTTATTGACATCAAGTAATGTCCTGAACAGATTAAAGTCTGCAGTGGGTGTAAAGGACAGTCCCAGACTCAGTACCTCCAGTTCATGTTTGGTCAACACCACATCTGAAAGATTCAGTACATTCTGTAGTTGCCTCGGCCTCGGCCCCTCCTCTGGGGATACCTCCTTTGGTCCTTGTATTGATGGCTTTGATCCTTGCTGGCGCCTCCCCCCCCGTCTGGTGTTCTTTGGGGGACCTGAAAAACCTGTTCCAATTGTACTCTCTCCACTTCCATAGCTTCTGTAGTGCTCGTCTCTACACATCTTGTTTCTTCCCTATAATGTGAGCGAGGCTGTGGAGCCTGTGTTTTGAGTATAGAGGGTGGTAGAGGTATTGAATTATCCTTTGGTCTGGTCGCTGGTGTCTTAGGTGGTAATTCTTCCCCACCCGATCCAGATCCCTCATCACACGATTCACCTTCACTTTCAAAGAAGTTCACTCTCCTTCTGCTTTGCCTATGTCTGTTGTTCCCCCTTGATTTGTTAGGGTAAAATGTATTTCTATTTTGTTCCTTCCTTAAAGTTTGTCTATCCTTTTTGTTCCATACATAGACACGATTCAAGTCGTGATCTAGCTGATCTCTAAGGTATTTTCTGTGTTTTATTTCCAATAGTAATGTTTTAGCTTCTGCTATTATTTGCTGAAGTGTGCTGTCAAACTTTAAATAGCTTGGTTCCTTGCTCCTATTGTTGAGTTCCCCCTGAACCTCTTTGATTTTAATTGTTAGCTCCTCTAGGGATTTCTGTTTATATTCGCAGATCAACTGCATAAGTTTAGAGATGTGTAGAGACGAGCACTACAGAAGCTATGGAAGTGGAGAGAGTACAATTGGAACAGGTTTTTCAGGTCCCCCAAAGAACACCAGACGGGGGGGGGAGGCGCCAGCAAGGATCAAAGCCATCAATACAAGGACCAAAGGAGGTATCCCCAGAGGAGGGGCCGAGGCAACTACAGAATGTACTGAATCTTTCAGATGTGGTGTTGACCAAACATGAACTGGAGGTACTGAGTCTGGGACTGTCCTTTACACCCACTGCAGACTTTAATCTGTTCAGGACATTACTTGATGTCAATAAACTAATTCGGAAACTAACACTGAGAAAGTTCTACCATTCCCAAGAGGGAGGGAGTGATGAGAGCCATGTATCCATTCCCAGGAACAGGTCAGGAGGCTTGGTAGGCCTAGGGCCCGATAATCAACTAAGTTTCCAGGAACTCTGTGACATTAGGTCTCTGGAGACACTAGGGGATGAGGCCAGTGGGGCTGGGAATATACAGGTTCCATCCTTTAAGTGTAAGTCCTCGTTCTATCCCATCCAGAACAGAGGCCAAGTCCTGGAGAAGTTCCAACAGAGGGTAGAATCAGACCTCACAAAGTTGTATTATAAGTCAGAGAGGGGCAAACATAACAACATATCAGCACTACAGAGGAAGGCACTAGACAGCCTAGCCAGCAATGAAAACATAGTGGTGAGGGCCGCAGATAAGGGTGGCACCATAGTGGTGATCAATTCCAGTAGCATCAGGGAGGAGGCCTACAGGCAATTAAGAAATATTGATGACTACAGTGCTCTGCCGGGTGATCCGACGGGGAGGTTCCAGCGACGGTTGGCCTCCCTTGTGGACGATGGTGTGGAGCTAGGCTTTATTGATGCCAAGACACTTGATTATCTCATAGTGTCTAATCCCACCATTCCTACATTTAACCACCTGCCTAAGGTCCACAAGTCCACTGAAAATGTACAGGGGAGGCCAATCGTGAGTGGCATTGGATCCCTGCTGGAGCACCTGTCAGAGTGGCTGGATCATGTTTTGCAGCCAATGGTGAGTGCTCTATGGAGCTTTCTCTCAGATACTAAACATGTACTCAATCTTCTCTCTAGAGTAGTTTGGAGCAAACACTATGTTTGGTTGACAGCCGATGTAAAATCGCTATATACCTCTATTCCACACAAAAAGGGGTTGCAGGCCATTCGGTTTTTCCTAGAAAAACAATATGGACCGGAATCAAACTTTGTGAACTTTGTGGTGGAAGTTACCAACTTCCTTCTCAACCATAACTACTTTGAATTTGAGGGGGATTTCTTTCTCCAGAGGCGTGGGACGGCTATGGGGGCGAAATTTGCCCCCTCCTACGCCAACTTGTTTATGGGTTGGTGGGAGCTGTCCCACGTCTATGGAGATGGGAATCCTCACAAAGACAAAGTAGTTTGGTACGGTCGCTATATCGACGACCTCCTATTTATATGGGGAGGTAGTGAATCTGAATTACAGACATTCATAAGAAGTCTTGATGATGACTCTATGGGGATTCACTTTACAAATGAGATACAAAGTGACACTATCAACTTTCTAGATGTGACTCTTAGAGGTAGACAGGATCAGTTTATCAGCTCAGAGACCTACCGTAAACCCATTTCGGGCAACTCACTGCTACATGCAGCTAGCTGCCATCCGCCAGGAGTGTTTAAAGGAGTAGCGAAGGGTCAGTTCATTAGGCTGAAAAGGAACTGCAGTGATGCAGAGGTCTATGAGAAACAGGCCAATGAACTGACCATACGTCTGAAAGAGAGGGGCTATAGGAGTTCTGTCATCACAAAAGCTAGGAACACTGTAAGAGGAATACCTAGGGAAAGACTTCTTAGGCCTAAATTCTGTACTCAGGAAGGGAAAGACAACAAAGTTGTCTTTTTAACAGAGTACTCAAGACAATACAGGGAAATCTGCCAAATAGTGAGGCATAATTTTAACATGCTATCTGCAGATGACAAACTCCAGAAAGTGGTTACAGATGGCCTAAGGTACTCCTACAAGAAAAACAGAACAATAGGCAACATTGTGGCACCCACAAGAATTAAAAAGACAGGACAACCCACTTCTTCATGGTTGAGCTGTAAGGGTACATTTCACTGCCACCATCGTACATGTGTGGCCTGTGAGAAGCTGGCCCCTGGTAACCAGTTCATCTCACTAATGACAGGTCAGAATTTTATGATAGATTCTTGCCTCAATTGTAGGTCTACATATGTGGTTTATGTCATTTCTTGCAGGGAATGTTCCCTCCAATATGTAGGCCTCACAACAAGAGAGGCCAGAACCCGTATTAAGGAGCACCTTAGTGATATAAGGGCGGGTGTACTCACTACAGCATTGATTCAACATTTTGCGGGTACACACCAGAAAGACACTAGCTCCTTTTCTTGGACCATCATTGAGAGGGTGGCTCCCTGTAAGGGGGGAGTCGACAGGGTCCGCAGGTTGGGGGAGAGGGAGGCCTTCTGGATTTTTAAACTCAGGACAAGAGTTCCAGAGGGCCTCAATTCGGAATATGACCTCATCAATTTTTGGTAGGGCCTATCCTCTCCCCCACCCGGTTCACCCTGTCTATACTATGTTACCTCTGGAGCGTAGGAGCCTATCAACTCAGGATACTTTAGTATAACTTTCCAGGTCCCTGGTACTCCAGCTTGCCCTCTGGACTAATTTTTCTATTGTAAATAAGGCTCTCTATAATAATGAAGCCACCTATTGTCCAGTATGGCAAGGAATGCATATGATAACAGCACCTATGTATTTGTAGACACTCTTTGACTTTATTTTTATTAAGGGTTAACTGTAGCATCATTATTAATATTATTATTATAGCTTAAGGTTCAGTATGTATGCCTAGGGCCTACTGACTATATCTTAATATTTATATGAGTTGTATGTCTCTGGATGCAAACAACTGTTATTCCGTACTTATTATCTATATTTTTCATTTCAGCAATTATGAAGCGGTTTCCCAGCACCACAAATGTTTCCAGCTGGGTCCGGAGTTCTCTTTCCCCTCTCCCATTGAATTGAACTCATTTTTAATTCATTTTTGATCACTGAAATTGTTTATACATATTGGATTGTAATTACACATAATGTACGGGAATTGTTTATTTCTATTCTAGTCCATATGTATTCACTGTGTGCTGACTACAGTGCATACCTCTGTGCTTTCTCAGGTGTTCATAGCTACGTAAATTAATTAAGGGGAGTGTTCCCAACTACCAATAGGATGACTAGCCACTGTTTTTAAGTTCACTTCACTGTGTTTTAGCCAGGTAATGAGTAAGGCTGTAAGCTGAAACGCGTATACCTGTTTTCTTAACGCTAGTCTCATTGATTTTTGTCAGTATTTACCCCGGGGTGTTTTCCCCTCTCACGGTTTTGTTTGTTTGTTTGACAAACGTGTTAATTTTCTTCACTCTGAGCGCCAAGGCGCTATGTTTGCCACTTGTAAATAAATTAATTTTTGTGCATTGAACCGCTGCTTGTGCTCCTTTTTCACTCTTTGCTTTAATTTATAGTTAAATGTTAGGTTTATTTTTTTTTCACAGGTAAGTTTTTATTTAATTAAATATAGTTATATTGTAATTTTAATTTAAAGTTAGGGGGTGTTAGGTTTAGGGGTTAATAGTTTAATTTAGTGTTTTGCGATGTGGGGGGGCGGCGGTCTATGGGTTAATTGGTTTAGTTTAGTAGTTACTATGTGGAGGACTGGAGGTTTAGGGGTTAATACTTTATTATAGTGTTGGTGATGTGGGGGACAAGCGATTTTGGGGTTAATAGGTTTATTTAGGTGTCGGCGATGTCAGGGAGCGGCAGATTAGGGGTTAACAAATTTTATTAGTGTCGGCGATGCCGGGGAGCGGTGGTTTAGGGGTAATATATTTAAATAGTGTTTGTGATGTGGGAGGGTGGCGGTTTAGGGGTTAATAGGTAGTTTATGGGTGTTAGTGTACTTTTTTACTTTAGTTATGAGTTTTGTGAAACATTTTTGTTACACAAAATCCATAACTACTGATCTCAATGACGGTATGGATTGTGTCAGTATAGGCTGTAACCAGGGATAGGCAAGGTGTCCGTACACGGACACTGGTGTCCGTGACTGGCCCTTGCAGTGACCGCCACCCATTTTGCTGTGGGGAGGGAGGAGTAGGACAGATGAATGTTGGTCCTGACTCCTCCTTGACTCAGGCGGCACCACGTTTTGCGGGGTTGGGGCCGCACCCACGGGATGCCACCTAGTAGTGGGAAAGTGAGTGAGAGACAGGGAAGAAGCAAGCTGCCTGCAGTGCAGCCTGTGTCCACCACCCGTGAACCGTGACCCGTCCTGTTTCCTGGATCTGTGTGGCAGCGTAGTGCTGGTGTCTGTGTGTAGAAGACTGTCCCCTACTCTGATAAACCTAACCAAATAGGTAACTAACCATGATGATCATGCAATTAACATCAAGGTGGGTGAGTTTGGTTAGGAGTTGCAGACTCTCAATACAAAAAAAAAAAGAAAGGTTATAATTATGAAAACTTTTTTTACTAGTATAACACAAGCAGTCTTTATATAAATGTGATTTTAAACTTGTTTGATTAGATGACTAAATGTACTTGTGGAACTAGACCAGGGGAAACCATCAAGCAGCCCATTTGACAGCAAAGTGCCGCTCTCCTGACTTATAGAAACTTAGAATGTGTTGTCAGATAGGAACCATTCGGCTCATCTAGTCTGCCCAATTTTCTGAATACTTTTATTAGTTCCTAGCCTTATCTTATACCTAACATAGCTTTATGCCTATCTCATGCATTTTACTCCTTCACTGCTGGATGGCTATTCCACCATGCATCCACTACCCCTTTTTGATGTTTTTAATTTTAAATGTACCTTGGTGTCCTTCACTATGGTCTGTACTTTGGAAAATGTCTGCCACAGCCTTGGTCCGTGCCTATCCCTGGCTGTAACGCAAGCTTTTTAGCCTGAACGCACAACCTGTAATATTGGCGCTATGAAAATCTCACACAAAACGTAACTTTTTGAGTGTGGACGTTGCGTTACAGGCTCAAATGCTTGCGGTATAGCTATACCAACACAACTCGTAATATGTGTTACTTGCCATTCCAGCATAATGGCCAATTTTTTTGCGTTTAAAGCCGTACCACACCGTAACGCAAAACTCGTACTCTAGGTGAATGTGATTTGTCATTATGACTTATTTGAAATTGCTCATTTTCAGAAGAACTGTGCTAAGTATTTGGATAATTTGATTTTAACTTACAATTTTCCATGTTTCACTGGTTATTTATAGAGCAAATAATTATGTGTACTTCAGTAAATGGTGTCTGCTATATAAAGTATGTGTATTCATTTATTTTACTTAATTTTACTCATAGGATATAGGTATGTTCTGACTGATTATATTGGCTTGAAAGGCAAAAAAAACTTAAAGTGACATGAAATACAATTTTTTTTTCTTTTATAATTCAGATATTATACAATTTTAAAGACTTCCCAGTGTACTTTTTTAAAATCTAATTTGCTTCATTCTCCTGCTATCCTCAAGTGAAAAAAGATACCTAGGCAGGATCAGAAACTGTGAACATTAAACTTTTATAGTACAAAGATGTTCTAGCTTAAACATGAAAGATCAGGATTCAGAATCTTGATTAGTGACCAACTCCTATTCATCTGAGATTATTTCACCTTCAGAAGACAAACCTGAAGAGTTAGAGGCTGAATCAAAAGGTGTATATCTACGACCCAACAGGAAGAGGGTAAGGGACTGGACCCCACAACTGTGGCAGACTTGTGAGTAACTCCTCAATAGGAATACTTGTGTCATTACCCCATACTCCAATTTCCCCTCTGTCTTTCAGTAGCAGCTCCCGGAGGTGGAAAATTGGCCTCAAATTAGTCTGAGGACCCCTCCCAATGAAGAATCTGAAAGACCTCCATTCTTCACCTACCTCCTGTGGAGGCAAAGATAAGACTGACTTACTAGAGAGGTGGGAGGAATGAAGTGCTCTTGGAGTTTTGGGAATCTTGCCTCCTCCTAGTGGCCTGGAGTTAAATCCCAGGAGTAATGGCTCATGGACTCTCAGCACTTATGAAAGAAATAATAATTTTTCAATTATTTTTGTAAACTTTAGTAGTGATTGTAATTATGTCTAACAGTTCGTTTTGTTATCATTGGTGTTTTGTAGCCTTCAAATTTTTTTTATTTAATATAGTGTTTGAAAAACAATCAAAAACAAATAACACGGACAAGTAACTTGTTACAAACAAATCTTCCATAAAGTTTCCAAGTTAATGAAAGTATTTGCATTAGCTAAACCCAATATTTTGAATACTATATCAAAGAGATTTCAAAGCTTTGACATCCCATCCTTTAGCCTGATTTAAAAGAAAAAAACTGTGAAAGACGGCAATTTGATTTTCGTTTATTCTTCAGTCCGGTCTTTACTCCACATCGTTTGCATAACGGAAGGCAATTCTGTAAGAAAGTTTGTTCATTAATTCAGTATAAGCACATTCTCTTTATAACCAATTATCACTTCACTACTAAAAAGGCAAAACAGTTTGTTGAGCTAGATTAATTTAATATCTATCTATCTACATACATACATACATACACATATACTACATATATACATACATACACACATACACACATACATACATACATACACATATACTGCATATATACATACATACACACATACATACATACATACACATATACTACATATATACATACATACACACATACACACATACATACACACACACACACACACACATATATATATATATATATATATATATATATTTTTTTTTTTTTTTTTTTTTTGGCAAAACTTCAATGAGGCAGTCACAAAGGTTTTTTGTCTTAAAGAAACCTAATAGTAGAAAAAAAAATTCTGATATGCATTTTATTGCACTGTTGCTTCCATATAACTGTGTTTAACTTCTGCAAATAACAGGACATTTATAAATAAGGGAGTTTGCCAAAAATTGTGTAAATTTATTGAGGTTACACTTAAACATTTAAAGGTCTCATTATGTTATCACTTTGTGTACACACACAGGCTTCCTTATATTAAATTTGTCTGAGAAACCAAAGCTCAATACTTAATGGAAAATTCTCATTTTATTACTTAACTATCATTTTATTACTTAACTATCCTGCACCCCACTAAGAGTGTAATCTCGTCTGCTGCCTGTGATTACTTAGGATATTCGATAGAATATACTCCAGTATAAAAACTTTCAGTATTGGTATGGATACCACAGACTAAATCAGCTATTTCAAATGCCAAAATAGGGGTAAAGGAGCTACTTGTAAACAATTTAATACATTCCAGCAGGTAAAATGAATCATTGGGAACAATTTAAAGGGGAGGCATTTTTTGGGTGAACTGTCTCTTTAATTTTGTATGCAGATCTTTTGTAATGCAGTGTTAAATTGATCTCATATCCCATACATAGACAGCATTGACTATAATATGCTTTTAAAATGACTGGGGGATGTCAGTCCTTGTTATTTTGACAGAAATAAATCATTAATATTATGATTTGCAAACAGAGGGCTAGATTACAAGTGGAGCGCAAAATATTGATTTTGCAAAATCAATATTTGCCCTCCACTTAATAAGAGCACACGCAAATGTGCGCTGGTATTACAAGTTCGGTGCAATGTGAATGCAACCTCCCATTTGCATTGCACTGAAGCTTTGCGCTCACAAGAGCGCCCTTCCATAGGCTACAATGGGAGCCTCGTTCTGATGCCATGAAACGCAGCACAGAACCTAAGTGCAGCGAAAGGGGTAAGTCGCGCAGCGATGGTCAACAAATAAAAATATATATGTATATGCTTATATACATATATATGTTTATGTGTTTATATGTGTATATACACATATTAACACATAAATATATATGTATGTATATATATATATATATATATATATATATATATATAAGCATACCGTATACATACTGTACATATTTACAGGGAACACACAGTTCCCATAGACTGCAATGTAAAAGCACATATCAGTGCCGTTTTTTTTCTCTAATACCCCACTCCCACCAACTTTAACCCCTATAAACTGCTTAGTGTAGTTTTATTTTTTATGATGCTAATCTGTTTTAATTTATTATAGCCACTACACAATTTATTTTGGAGGAAATTGGGGGACATTTAAAAAATTAACCAAATAAAGTTCAGAAAAAAATAATTTGATGTAGTGACTTTGGGCTCTACTTAACAAGCTCCGTATTCAGACTCGCCAGAAACAGCAGTTATGAAGCAGCGGTCACAAAGACCGCCGCTTCATAACCTGTCTGCCTGCTCTGAGCAGGCGGACAGACATTGCCACAATACAACCCGATCGAGTACGATCGGGTTGATTGACACCCCCTGCTGGTGCCCGATTGGCCGCGAGTCTGCAGGGGGCGGCGTTGCACCAGCAGCTCTTGTGAGCTGCTGGAGCAATGCTGAATACGGCGAGCGAATTGCTCGCCGTATTCAGCGAGGTCTGGCGGACCTGATCCGCACTGCCAGACCTTGATAAATATGCCCCTATATGTCCCAGATGTGTACAGATAGAAAGTGTTCAAATTGATGAAAACATTTTCAAGTTAATGGCAATTGTGCAAGATGGTGAAAATATGGCCCTCATGGTGTGTGAATTTCCAAATATAATTCCTCTTAGTGGTAAAAAAGAAAAAAATGATGCATGAGAATAAAAATAAAAATCTAAAAAGTGAAAAAATCCAGAATTGAATACCCATGGAAAAAGAAAATACACAAAATAGTGCAATAACACTTAAAGTTGAAGTGGTATGTGATTGAAATAGAGCTCACCGTATAGGAAACTCGAGCAGTGCCTTCCTCAACGCGTTTTGGCCCTGGCATGGGCCTTTCTCAAGATGACTAATGCTCAAGAATCCTGAGCTTAAATGACTTTCACTAGCCAATTAGGCTGATAGCTTTTCCCCGCCAAAATCATGACCTTATCCTGATCGGAATAGCATGACAAAATGGTATGCCCATATCTGATTTTTAAATCTTAATTAGTAGAGTACATCTAGCCATATATTGCCCTTAAATAAAATGTCTGTGATAGCACACATGACGTCATTTCCGGTTCTGGATCGGCTCATCTATCATGATGTCACTTCCTTTATGAGTCTAAGGCCTCCTGGGAATTGTAGTCATGTATCATTTATTTGACTTTTGTAAAGACTATTACATCAGGAGGCTATCTGTTGCCCCCTGCTGGCTCAATACAAAATAATTTAACATTTTAAGCTCAGTACATTTAAGATCCAAATAAAATGCAGTGCATTGCTTTTCCTGAGCCTACCTAGGGACACTTTTCAGCTAAAGAAACTAATAGCAAGAATTAAGTTTGATAACAGAAGATTAAACATTTCTGCAAACTGCATACTTTGGACTAGATTCTTAGTTAAATTCAGTAGGCTGAGGTTTTTTGCATACCTCAAGTAGTGCACATATTACAAGTGAAAGTAAAACGTTTTTGCACAAGCACTAACCCGATGATCGCAAAAAGCTGAACTTCAAATATCACGAACACATTAACGTATTCCCGATAAAAAATGAAAAAAAACACCCGTACTAATTCATACCCGATCGCGTTTACTCAAGTATGCTAACCAGACATGAAATATTAATATTTCACATTCCAATGTTCACATAGTAGAATATATTTTATTTATTCTTAAATACATATTTCTACATATATATTATGGGGTTTTTTTTGGTAAAATATCTATCTATCTATCTATCTATCTATCTATCTATCTATCGATATATATATATATATAGATGATTATATATAGGTATAGATATGTATATATATATATATATATATATATATATATATATATATATATATGAATATATATTTAAATACTTAGAACATATTCCCCTATGTGAAAAACATTGGAATGTGAAATATTTACAGTAAATACACAGTTAAACACTTTATTAAAAATTAATATTGCATAAATTAGTTACATTTTTTCAGCTAGCTGACTGCAAAGGGCTCCAATGCACTTCTATATATGTCTAAATATGTGTACATATGTGATTATGTGTTTATATATGTATATATGTCTGTAATTACATGTATACACATTAATACATATGTACACAGATATAGAGGCCTATTTACCAAATGTCTGTCGGACCTGATCCGACAGTGCGGATCAGGTCCGACAGACATCGCTCAACGCGGAGAGCAATGCGCTGTCTGTATTCAGCATTGCACCAGCAGCTCTTGTGGGCTGCTGGTGCAACGCCGCCCCCTGCAGACTCCAGCAGGGAGGTGTCAATCAACCCGATCGTACTCGATCGGGTTGAATTGTGGCGATGTCTGTCCACCTGCTCAGAGCAGGTGGATAGGGCTATGGAGCAGCGGTCTTTAGACCGCTGCTCCATAACTTGAGTTTCTGGTGAGTCTGAAGACTCGCCAAAAACACGGGCTCACAAGCTCCATACGTAGCTTGATAAATGGGCCTTAATGACATGTGTATGTGTCTATCTCTATGTTGAAGCCCTTTTTTTCCCTAACACCTGAGACCGTGTATCTTTGAGCCCTTAAACCTTTTGTATGCAATATTTTTTTTAAATATTTTTTATCAGATGTGTTATTATGATGTAACTGTACTGTTAAATGTATTTTTGATGTGTTTGGTGCAACTTTTTTGTCTCGTCTAACAGTTAACCAGAGCTCTGAAGTCACGTTAACCTGACGCACGTTAAATTAAATTCTGCTGAAGCGAATGCATTTACTTTCAACTCATAATACTTCCGATGTGGTCAAAGAGCCACGATAAACCCCTTATTGTTTGTGTGCAACAGTTAGCGCTCCACTCATAATCTACCCCTTTATCTGAACCGTGAAAGTTTAATTTTGACTTTCATGTTCCTTAAATAAACAATGTGATTTGTCATTACGACTTATTTGAAATTGCTCATTTTCAGAAGAACTGTGCTAAGTAATTGGATAATTTGGTTTGACTACTGCTCTCAGATGACGGTATGGATCGTGTCGGTATGGGCTGTAAAGCAAGATTTTTAGCTTGAACGCACAACCTGTAATACCGGCGCTATGAAAATCCCACACAAAAGCGCAATTTTTTGAGTGCGGAATGAACGTTGCGTTACAGGCTCAAATGCTTGCGGTATAGCTATACCGACACGACTCGTAATATGTGATCCAGCGTTATGGCCAATTTTTTATTTTACTGATTATATTGGCTTAAAATGCAAAAACTTAAAGGGACAGTAAACACCAAACATGTTATTGTTTAAAAAGATAGATAATCCCTTAATTTACCATTCCCCAGTTTTACAAATTTAACACAGGTATAATAATACACTTTTTACCTATGTGATTACCTTGTATCTAAACCTCTGCAGACTGCCTCCTTATTTCAGTTCTTTTCACAGACTTGCATTTCAGGCAATTAGCGCTGACTATTAAATAACTCCACGGGCGTGAGCACAAAGTTATCTATATGGCATACATGAATTAACATCATCTAGCTGTGAAAAACTGTCAAATGCATTCAGATAAGAGGCGGCCTTCAAGGGCTTCGAAATTAGCATATGAGCCTACCTAGGCTTAGCTTTCAACTAAGAATACAAAAAGAACAAAGCAAATTTGATGATAAAAGTAAGTTGAAAAGTTGTTTCAAATTACATGCCCTATCTGAATCATGAAAGTTTAAAGTGACATGAGACACACTTATTTTTGTTTCATGATTCAGATAGAATATACAATTTTAAAAGACCTTGCAATGTACTTCTTTTATCTAATTTGATTCATTATCTTGCTATCCTCTATTAAAAAACATACCTAGGTAGTCTCAGAAACTGGAAGCTAGCTGCTGATTGGTGGCTGCACATATATGCCTCATGTGATTGGCTTACCAATGTGTTCAGCTAGCTCACAGTAGTGCATTGCTACCAAAAGAATGAAGCAAAACTGATAATAGAATTAAATTGGAAAGTTGTTTAAATTTCTATTCTCTATCTGAATCATGAAAGAAAGTGTCTGTGTTTTAAAGGGGCATAAACACTAACTTTAATAGTTTATAATACATATACAGCGTTAAAAAAATCCAATTTACTTCTATGAACAAATGTACTCTGTTTTCTTGGAATCCTTTGTTGAGACTTAGTTACCTTCAATGACAGCATACTGAAGTAGGCTCAGGAGCATGCACATGTCTTGTGCACTTACGCCTACCATGCTGTATAGAGTTGCAAGTGTTTTATTTATCTTTCTTTAATAAAAAGAGCTACGTTTCTCACCCTATAATCAAGATGAGCACAGTGATCACCAAAGCAATAGCTGTGATCATAATGACAGCGTTTTTTACACTGGCGTATTTACTAGAGAAGAGATCAATGAAGCTGAAGCCGGTATCCGCAGGCTCCTTCTGTATATTCACAGGGTTACTGTTCACATGTAAGACAGCTTGGAAAATCTCTGCCAGCTGTATATCTAACTTTAAATTAAGCCAGGTCACTGAAACAAAACAAATCAGAGTAGTGAATGGCGTAAAGTAGATCTATAACATGCAATGCAATAAAACAGAAATACTTGCAGGGCTCTGGTGGTGATAGCAATTTTACACCAGGGAAACAGATATATACACAAGACAGGTTTAACATGCTCTATTTTATTAATCTGGAGAAGTTACTGTACTCGGGTCTTTTGGAGATATAGATTGATTGATAGATAGATAGATAGATAGATAGATAGATAGATAGATAGACCAGACAGACAGACAGACAGACAGATAGATAGATAGACAAACAGTAAGCTAGCTGTCCTGATTCATCTAGTGTACATATGTGATTGCATATTGTGGAATTAGATAGATAGATAGACAGACAGACAGACAGACAGGCCCAGGCAATTTCCATAAATACCAAAATTAGTTTAAAAAAAATTAACTTTGTTTCAAGTAAAAATAGCAACAACAAAAAATACTGTTGGGTGTTGCTTTCTCTTAGGAGCTTTAAACTTAGGCAAATGTTCCCTGTGGCAACAGAAAAACATTATAACAGACTTACTCCAGAACTTTTCCTGTCTGCTGAGCACATCTCTCACTGCTTTTCCAGTTACTATATTACAGGTAGATTACAAGTTATGTGCGTTAGAGGGTATTTAACGAACGCAACAAAAGTTGCGTTATTTCACACTCCGTCGTGCTGCCATTACAAGTTTTCAAAGAGCCGGCTTGTGCGTGCTATATGGTTGCGTTAAGCTCCATACCGCACAAAATACAAGCGCTGTATTGACGTGCTTGTGAACGCTTTGCCCATAGACATCAACGGGGAGAGTGTGTTAGAAAAAAACACCTGCGATTGCAGAATGAAAAGCTCCGTAACGCAGCCCCATTCATGTCTATGGGGAAAAAAAAGTCACGTTTAAACCTAACACCCTAACATAAAAACCACGTCTAAACACCCCTAATCTGCCGCCCCCGACATCACCGACACCTATTAATGTTATTAACCCCTAATCTGCCGCTCCCAACATCACCACCACTATAATAATTCAATAAGCCCTATTCCGCTGCTCCCCGACACCGCTGCCACTATAATAAACCTAAACCGCAAGCCCCCCACAACAAAATATACCAAAGTAAACTATTAACCCCTAAACCGCAAGCCCCACACAACAAAATATACTAAATTAAACTATTAAACCCTAAACCGCAAGCCCAACACAACAAAATATACTAAATTAAACTATTAACCCCTAAACCGCAAGCCCCCACAATGAAATATACTAAATTAAACTAATAACCCCTAAACTGCAAGTCCGCCACATTGAAATATACTAAATTAAACTATTAACCCCTAAACCGCAAGCCCCCCACAACGAAATATACTAAATTAAACTATTAACCCCTAAACCGAAAGCCACCCACATCGCAATACACTAAATTAAACTAGTAACCCCTAAACCTAATGCCCCCTAACTTTATATTAAAATTACAATTTCCCTATCTTAAATTAAATTAAAACTTACCTGTCAAATTAAAAAAACTAACTTTAAACTAACAATTAAACTAATATAACTATTAAAATAAAATTAAACTAACTACCAATTAAAGAAAACTAAAATACTCATTAAAAAAATCCTAACACTGCTATAAAAATTACAAAGTATATAATTACAAAAAATAAAAAATACTAAATTACAAAATATAACAAACACTAAATTACAGAAAATAAGAAACACTAAATTACGAAAATGATCAAAAATAAAAAGAAATTAAACCTAATCTAATAGCCCTATAAAAATAAAAAGACCACCCAAAATAAAAAAAACCCTAGCCTACAATAAACTACCAATAGCCCTTAAAAGGGCCTTTTGTAGGGCATTGCCCTAAGTTAAACAGCTCTTTTACCTGTAAAAAAAAAAAACCCATAAAGACCCCCCAACAGTAAAACCCACAACCCAACCAACCCCCCAAAATAATAAACCTAACTCTAACCAAAACCTAAGATACTCATTGCCCTGAAAAGGGCATTTGTATGGGCATTGCCCTTAAAAGGGCATTCAGCTCTTTTGCTTGCCCTGAAAAGGGCATTCAGCTCTTTTAAGAAAAGCCCAAACCCTAAACTAAAAAAAAACAAAAACACCCAAAAAGTTGAAAAAATCCTAAAACTAGCCCCCGTAGATCCACTTACAGTTCCTGAAGTCCAGACATCCAGACAGCAAGAGGTCTTCATCCAGGCCGGTGAGGTCTTCATCCATCCAGGCGGTGTCTTCTATCTTCATCCAGGCTGCATCTTCTATCTTCATCCCAGCGGCGTCTTCTATCTTCATCCCGGCAGCACGGAGCGGTTCATCCGGCGCGAAGCATTCTCTTCATACGGTCGCCGCCGTATACTGAATCTTCAATGGAAGAGAGTCTTTTCAAAATGGCGTCCCTTGCATTCCTATTAGCTGATTTGATTTTTGAAATTCAAATCAGCCAATAGGATGAGAGCTACTGAAATTCTATTGGCTATTCAAATCCAATTTTTTAAACTTTTTTGGGTGGGTTTTTTTTTTTTAGTTTAGGGTTTGGGCTTTTCTTAAAAGAGTTAAATGCCCTTTTCAGGGCAAGCAAAAGAGCTGAATGCCCTTTTAAGGGCAATGCCCATACAAATGCCCTTTTCAGGGCAATGGGTAGCTTAGGTTTTGTTAGAGATAGGTTTATTATTTTGGGGGGGGGTTAGGTGGTGGATTTTACTGTTGGGGGGTCTTCTGGGTTTTTTTTACAGGTAAAACAGCTGTTTATCTTATTGGTAGTTTATTGTAGGCTAGGTTTTTTTTTGGGGTGGGCTTTTTTATTTTTATAGGGCTATTAGATTAGGTGTAATTCTTTTTTATTTTTAACAATTTCGTATGTTATTTTTTTGTAATTTAGTGTTTGTTATATTTTGTAATTTAGTATATTTTATTTTTTGTAATTAGATACTTTGTATTTTTTATAGTAGTGTTAGGATTTTTTAATGTCTTTTTTTAGTTTTCTTTAATTGGTAGTTAGTTTAATTTTAGTTTAATAGTTATATTAGTTTAATTGTTAATTTAACCTTAGTTTTTTTAATTTGACAGGTAAGTTTTAATTTAATTTAAGATAGGGAAATTGTAATTTTAATATAAAGTTAGGGGGGCATTAGGTTTAGGGGTTACTAGTTTAAATTAGTTTATTGCGATGTGGGGGGCTTGCGGTTTAGGGGTTATGAGGTTTTTTATAGTGGCGGCGGTGGTGGGGAGCGGCAGAATAAGGGTTAATAACTTTAGTATAGTGGGGGCGATGTGGGAGGACAGCAGATTAGGGGTTAATAATATTTAAATATTGTTTGCGATGCGGGAGGGTGGCGGTTTAGGGGTTAATAACTTTATTATAGTGGTAACGATGTCGGGGGGTGGAATAGGTGTTAATAAATATCAGTGGTGGCGATGTCGGGAGCGGCAGATTAGGGGTTAATAACTTTAATATAGTGTTTGCAATGCGGGAGGGCCTCGGTTAGGGGTTAATAGGAAGTTTATAGGTGTTAGTGTACCTTGTAACACTTTAGTTATGAGTTTTATGTAACAGTTTTGTTGCGTAAAACTCATAATTCCTGCTCTCAGATGGTGGTATGGATCTTGTCGTTATAGAGTGTAACGCAAGCTTTTTAGCCTCATTGCAAAACTCGTAATGGCAGCGCTATGGAAGTCCCATGAAAAAACATCATTTTTGTAAGTGCGGGACTGATATTGCGTTACAGGCTCAAAGGCTTGCGGTACAGCTATACCGACAAGACTCGTAATGGCTGCGGTGCTGTTTTAATGCTAAAATTACCATTTTTTCAGCGTTAAAGACGAACGCACAACTCATAATCTACCTGTTAGTAAATAAGCACTAATGTTACACATATCCCGCTGCTGTAACACTGAGTACAATACAATAGGTAGTATAAACATTATCCCAGCATACTATCATAAGGAAATGTAAAAACTTCTTTTAATATTCATATTTTTTTTACAAATGAAGCAATAACATTAACTGCTATCTCTAGTTCACTGTGTTTTCATTTTTCTGATTTTGAACCATCAAGAAGTGATGTTTTATTTCAGCTCTTCATTGCTTTCCTAATCAGGAATAGTACTATCAAAGTTGTATGCTCTATCTGAACCATGAAAGAAAAATTGAGGTTTAAAGTCCCTTTACGATAGATTTTAAGTCCTGAAATCAAAACATTAAAATAAACCAAAAAAAATTGCACTTTTCAAACCAATATCCCTTACTTATGAAACATTCTTAAAGTGAATGTAAATTTTTGCTTATTAATTGTTACCTACTTGTTCACAATCTTATAAATATTCAAACCGCAATAATATTATTTTAAAATAAATTATGTTTATCGTTATTTTTATCTATAAACTTATCTCCGTTCTATGCATTGAACTCCTCCCAAACGTCTTCTTCCTGTTTTTCCCCCTGCATCATTTTAATATCTACCGCCCACTCGATGACGTCGGTTTGAATCGCGTTCCCGATCAGGGCTCTCATTTGCGCATGCGTTTACTATTTGGATGACAATACGCGCATGCGTTCAGCAATCAATACGCTGTAAACCTTGGCACCTCGTTTCACATTGCGCTAATACTCCGTAACAAAGTTGAGTTGGTAACGCATTGAGTTGGTAACGTCATCGGGTAGTTCGCGCATGCGCAGTAGATTCGCGTGACATAGGGAACAACTGGCCTGACGCCCCGGGGGTGAGGAAAATAGTTCTAAATAGAAGTGTCAATCATCAAAATAATGTGGGACCATAATGGCGGACGGAGGAATCGCGAATAAGAATACAATGTAAATTATTAACTATGGCCTAGATTTAGAGTTTGGCGGTAGCCGTGAAAACCAGCGTTAGAGGCTCCTAATGCTGGTTTTAGGCTACCTCCCGTATTTGGAGTCACTCAAAAAAGGGTCTAACGCTCACTTTTCAGCCGCGACTTTTCCATACCGCAGATCCTCTTACGTCAATTGCGTATCCTATCTTTTCAATGGGATTTTTCTAACTCCGGTATTTAGAGTCGTGTCTGAAGTGAGCGTTAGAATTCTAACGACAAAACTCCAGCCGCAGAAAAAAGTCAGTAGTTAAGAGCTTTCTGGGATAACGCCGGTTCATAAAGCTCTTAACTACTGTGCTCTAAAGTACACTAACACCCATAAACTAAATATGTACCCCTAAAAAGAGGTCCCCCCACATCGCCGCCACTCGATTACATTTTTTTCACCCCTAATCTGCCGACCGCCACCTACGTTATCCTTATGCACCCCTAATCTGCTGCCCCTAACACCGCCGACCCCTATATTATATTTATTAACTCCTAACCTGCCCCCCACAACGTCGCAGCCAGCTACCTACAATAATTAACCCCTAATCTGCCGACCGCAAAGCGCCGCTACTTAAGTTATCCTTATGTACCCCTAATCTGCTGCCCCTAACACCGCCGACCCCTATATTATATTTATTAACCCCTAATCTGCCCCCTCAACGTCGCCTCCACCTGCCTACACTTATTAACCCCTAATCTGCCGAGCGGACCGCACCGCTACTATAACAAAGTTATTAACCCCTAATCCGCCTCACTAACCCTATAATAAATAGTATTAACCCCTAATCTGCCCTCCCTAACATCGCAGACAGCTAACTTCAAACATTAACCCCTAATCTGCCGACCGGAGCTCACCGCTATTCTAATAAATGTATTAACCCCTAAAGCTAAGTCTAACCCTAACACTAACACCCCCCCTAACTTAAATATAATTTAAATCTAACGAAATTAATTAACTCTTATTAAATAAATTATTCCTATTTAAAGATAAATACTTACCTGTAAAATAAATCCTAATATAGCTACAATATAAATTATAATTATATTATAGCTATTTTAGGATTAATATTTATTTTACAGGTAACTTTGTATTTATTTTAACCAGGTACAATAGCTATTAAATAGTTAAGAACTATTTAATAGCTAAAATAGTTAGAATAATTACAAAATTACCTGTAAAATAAATCCTAACCTAAGTTACAATTAAACCTAACACTATACTATCATTAAATTAATTAAATAAAATACCTACAATTACCTACAATTAAACCTAACACTACACTATCAATACATTAATTAAATACAATACCTACCAATAACTACAATGAAATAAACTAACTAAAGTACAAAAAATAAAAAAGAACTAAGTTACAAAAAATAAAAAAATAATTACAAACATAAGAAAATATTACAACAATTTTAAACTAATTACACCTACTCTAAGCCCCCTAATAAAATAACAAAGACCCCCAAAATAAAAAATGCCCTACCCTATTCTAAATTACTAAAGTTCAAAGCTCTTTTACCTTACCAGCCCTGAACAGGGCCCTTTGCGGGGCATGCCCCAAGAAGTTCAGCTCTTTTGCCTGTAAAAAAAAACACATACAATACCCCCCCCCAACATTACAACCCACCACCCACATACCCCTAATCTAACCCAAACCCCCCTTAAATAAACCTAACACTAAGCCCCTGAAGATCATCCTACCTTGCCTTCACCTCACGGGTATCACCGATCGGTCCTGGCTCCAAAATCTTCATCCAACCCAAGCGGGGGCTGGCGATCCATCATCCGGTGGCTGAAGAGGTCCAGAAGAGGCTCCAAAGTCTTCATCCTATCCGGGAAGAAGAGTAGATCCGGACCGGCAACCATCATCTTCCAAGCGGCATCTTCTATCTTCATCCGATGAGGACCGGCTCCATCCTGAAGACCTCCACCGCGGACCCATCTTCATCCGGCGACGTCCAACTGAAGAATGACAGTTCCTTTAAGGGACGTCATCCAAGATGGCGTCCCTCGAATTCCGATTGGCTGATAGGATTCTATCAGCCAATTGGAATTAAGGTAGGAATATTCTGATTGGCTGATGGAATCAGCCAATCAGAATCAAGTTCAATCCGATTGGCTGATCCAATCAGCCAATCAGATTGAGTTTGCATTCTATTGGCTCTTCCGATCAGCCAATAGAATGCGAGCTCAATCTGATTGGCTGATTGGATCAGCCAATCGGATTGATCTTGATTCTGATTGGCTGATTCCATCAGCCAATCAGAATATTCCTACCTTAATTCCGATTGGCTGATAGAATCCTATCAGCCAATCGGAATTCGAGGGACGCCATCTTGGATGACGTCCCTTAAAGGAACCGTCATTCTTCAGTTGGACGTCGCCGGATGAAGATGGGTCCGCGGTGGAGGTCTTCAGGATGGAGCCGGTCCTCATCGGATGAAGATAGAAGATGCCGCTTGGAAGATGATGGTTGCCGGTCCGGATCTACTCTTTTTCCCGGATAGGATGAAGACTTTGGAGCCTCTTCTGGACCTCTTCAGCCACCGGATGATGGATCGCCAGCCCCCGCTTGGGTTGGATGAAGATTTTGGAGCCAGGACCGATCGGTGATACCCGGTGAGGTGAAGACAAGGTAGGATGATCTTCAGGGGCTTAGTGTTAGGTTTATTTAAGGGGGGTTTGGGTTAGATTAGGGGTATGTGGGTGGTGGGTTGTAATGTTGGGGGGAGGGTATTGTATGTGGGGTTTTTTAATGGCAAAAGAGCTGAACTTCTTGGGGCATGCCCCGCAAAGGGCCCTGTTCAGGGCTGGTAAGGTAAAAGAGCTTTGAACTTTAGTAATTTAGAATAGGGTAGGGCATTTTTTATTTTGGGGGTCTTTGTTATTTTATTAGGGGGCTTAGAGTAGGTGTAATTAGTTTAAAATTGTTGTAATATTTTCTTATGTTTGTAATTATTTTTTTTATTTTTTGTAACTTAGTTCTTTTTTATTTTTTGTACTTTAGTTAGTTTATTTCATTGTAGTTATTTGTAGGTATTGTATTTAATTAATGTATTGATAGTGTAGTGTTAGGTTTAATTGTAGGTAATTGTAGGTATTTTATTTAATTAATTTAATGATAGTATAGTGTTAGGTTTAATTGTAACTTAGGTTAGGATTTATTTTACAGGTAATTTTGTAATTATTTTAACTATTTTAGCTATTAAATAGTTCTTAACTATTTAATAGCTATTGTACCTGGTTAAAATAAATACAAAGTTACCTGTAAAATAAATATTAATCCTAAAATAGCTATAATATAATTATAATTTATATTGTAGCTATATTAGGATTTATTTTACAGGTAAGTATTTAGCTTTAAATAGGAATAATTTATTTAATAAGAGTTAATTAATTTCGTTAGATTTAAATTATATTTAAGTTAGGGGGGTGTTAGTGTTAGGGTTAGACTTAGCTTTAGGGGTTAATACATTTATTAGAATAGCGGTGAGCTTCGGTCGGCAGATTAGAGGTTAATGTTTGAAGTTAGGTGTCGGTGATGTTAGGGAGGGCAGATTAGGGGTTAATACTATTTATTATAGGGTTAGTGAGGCGGATTAGGGGTTAATAACTTTATTATAGTAGCGGTGCGGTCCGGTCGGCAGATTAGGGGTTAATAAATGTAGGCAGGTGGAGGCGACGTTGTGGGGGGCAGATTAGGGGTTAATAAATATAATATAGGGGTCGGCGGTGTTAGGGGCAGCAGATTAGGGGTACATAAGGATAATGTAAGTAGCGGCGGTTTACGGAGCAGCAGATTAGGGGTTAAATATAATATGCAGGGGTCAGCGATAGTGGGGGCGGCAGATTAGGGGTTAATAAGTGTAAGGCTAGGGGTGTTTAGACTTGGGGTACATGTTAGGGTGTTAGGTGCAGACGTAGGAAGTGTTTCCCCATAGCAAACAATGGGGCTGCGTTAGGAGCTGAATGCGGCTTTTTTGCAGGTGTTAGGTTTTTTTTCAGCTCAAACAGCCCCATTGTTTCCTATGGGGGAATCGTGCACGAGCACGTTTTTGAGGCTGGCCGCATCCGTAAGCAACTCTGGTATCGAGAGTTGAAGCTGCGTTAAATATGCTCTACGCTCCTTTTTTGGAGCCTAATGCAGCCTTTATGTGGACTCTCAATACCAGAGTTATTTTTATGGTGCGGCCAGAAAAAAGCCAGCGTTAGCTACGCGGGTCCTTACCGACAAAACTCTAAATCTAGCCATATTTCTTTTTAGATTTCGATTTAGAGATTTTGATGAATGAAACTCACTTTTATTTTCGAAATTACACACTATGATGCAGAGTGAGTAGGTTGACTTTACATGCACTTTAATAGGCCTGTTTAAAGGTTAAAAATGGAATATGAAACCCAAATATTTTCCTTTATGATTCAGATAGAGCATTCATTGTTAAACAAGCTTAGAAAGGAGTAGTGATGCATTACTGGGAGGTAGCTGAACACATTGGTAAAACAGTAACAAGATTCAAATATGTGCAGCAAACAATGAGCAGCTAGCTCCCAAGATGTGAACATTAATTGACCTTAAAGGCAATGCATTAAATAACATTTAATTTACATTTTTGTCATGTTGTAAGTAACTCATTTATATAAACTTTTACCATTGAGATAAAAAAACCTTTTGAGAATGACATCATCTTCGTCATCACTTATTTCACATGAATATGTGCCATGGTTAGAAAGTCTTACAGTTTTAATTAAAAGTATTAAGTCATCCCCGGTGTGAAGCACTTTAAAAAATGACGAGTCCTCAGTAAATATCTGGAAGGAGACAAATCGGTACAACAAAAACAGAAAACGCACATTATATTTATAGTACAAGTCAACACAAATGTACTTGGTAAATAAACATTTTAAAAGGATCTCTTTTAAAGCATATGTGTTAAAGGGACATAAAACACATTAATTACAACAGTTTTCTGTAGTTGTGCAATAAAACCACATATCAGCCAAGTATGCTTTATTTTACCCCTTCAAGCTGGCACTTAAAGGGACATAATTCTCATAAGCTAAATCACTTGAAAGTGATGCAGCATAACTGTAAAAAGCTGACAGGAAATTATCACCTGAGAATCTCTATGTAAAAAAGGAAGATATTTTACCACACAATTTCCTCAGCTCACCAGAGTAAGTGCTGTGTAAAAAGTTATACTTCAGCTGCTGTCCAGCTGCAGGTAAGAAAAAAGAAATAAACAGCAGCCAATTGGAATCAGCAGTAAAACAGGTCATGAACTCTTTTACTGTGATCTCATGAGATTTTACTTAATTCTCATGAGATTTCATAATAAACTTCCTTAAATTGAATAGGGAAATAACATGAGTGTGCACGAGGCTCACTCCCTTGCCTGTCCCGGGTCAGGTATACCGATTTGCTGCTTAAAGGGACTCTCAACCCAAATTTTCTATTTCGTGATTCAGATAGAGCATGCCACTTTCAAATTTACTCCTATTATCAATTTGTCTTTGTTCTCTTGCTATCTTTATTTGAAAAGAAAAGGCATCTAAGCTTTTTTTTTGGTTCGACTCTGAACAGCATTTTTTTATTGGTGGATGAATTTATCCACCAATCAGCAAGAACAACCCTGGTTGTTCACCAAAAATGGGCCGGCATCTAAACTTACATTCTTGCATTTCAAATAAAGATACCAAGAGAATAAAGAAAATTTGATAATAGGAGTGAATTAGAAAGTTGCTTAAAATTTCATGCTCTATCTGAATCACAAAAGAAAAAATTTGGGTTCAGTGTCCCTTTAAAGTCCTTTACAATGGGGTGTGAATACTTAGGACATTTGAGGTAAAATATCTTATAAGGTAAGACATTCCATGCCGTCCTTCGACGTTAAAGCCCTGCGCTGTTAGTACGGCATGGAACGCTCTAACAATCATGAAGGAGTTAATACATCAACACCTGCTTAGTTACTATTGTTTTTAAATACTGGAGTAAACCAGGCTCTCCATTGTAATTTTGATTGCAAAACTTACACTGTTACCTTACTATCTCAACTGAGGTAAATAAGGAACAGATATGAAGCAGGGTAGGTTTAAAAAGTCTGCATTTTCAGTTCTAAGAATTTGAAAGCCTACAATTTTTTAGCGTTAAAGGGATGATTTGGATAGAACATACAATTTTAAACAACTTTCCAATTTACTTCTATTATCAAATTTGCTTCATTCTTTTGTTTTCCTTTGCTGAAGGGAGAGCATTGCACTACTAGCAGCTAGCTGAACACATCTAGTTAGCCAATCACAAGAGACAAATGTGTGCAGGAACCAATCAGCAGCTAGCTCCTACTAGTGTAGGATATGTGGTATTCTTTTTCAACAAAGGATACCAAGAAACAAAGTACATTTGAAAATAGAAGGGAATTTAAAAAAGTGTCTTAAAATTACAAGCTCTATCTAAATCATGCAAGTTTAATTTTGACTTTCCTATGCCTTTAAATTACTGGAAATGCTGACAAAATAAATAAGTTTTTTTTTTTTTAACCACACATAAAAAATATTTTATATTGCAAACTTACGGCTAGATTTAGAGTTGGGCGGTAGCCGTCAATATCAACGTTAGAGGGTCCTAACGCTGGTTTTGGCCGCCCGCTGGTATTTTGGAGTCAGTCAGGAAAGGGTCTAATGCTCACTTTCCAGCCACAACTTTTCCATACCGCAGATCCCCCTACGCCATTTGCGTATCCTATCTTTTCAATGGGATCTTTCTAACGCTGGTATTTAGAGTCTTGGCTGAAGTGAGCGTTAGAAATCTAACGACAAAACTCCAGCCGCAGAAAAAAGTCAGTAGTTAAGAGCTTTCTGGGCTAACGCCGGTTTATAAAGCTCTTAACTACTGTGCTCTAAAGTACACTAACACCCATAAACTACCTATGTACCCCTAAACCGAGGCCCCCCCACATTGCCGCCACTCTATTAAAATTTTTAACCCCTAATCTGCCGCTCCGTACACCGCCGCAACCTACGTTATCCCTATGTACCCCTAATCTGCTGCCCCTAATACCGCCGACCCCTATATTATATTTATTAACCCCTAATCTGCCACCCCCAACGTTGCCTCCACCTACCTACAATAATTAACCCCTAATCTGCCGACCGGATCTCACCGCTACTATAATAAATGTATTAACCCCTAATCCGCCTCACTCCCGCCTCAATAACCCTATAATAAATAGTATTAACCCCTAATCTACTCTCCCTAACATCGCCGACACCTAACTTCAAGTATTAACCCCTAATCTGCCGACCGGAGCTCACCGCTACTCTACTAAATTTTTTAACCCCTAAAGCTAAGTCTAACCCTAACCCTAACACCCCCCTAAGTTAAATATAATTTTTATCTAACGAAATAAATTAACTCTTATTAAATAAATTATTCCTATTTAAATCTAAATACTTACCTGTAAAATAAACCCTAATATAGCTACAATATAAATTATAATTATATTGTAGCTATTTTAGGATTAATATTTATTTCACAGGCAACTTTGTAATTATTTTAACCAGGTACAATAGCTATTAAATAGTTAATAACTATTTAATAGTTACCTAGTTAAAATAATTACAAAATTACCTGTAAAATAAATCCTAACCTAAGTTACAATTAAACCTAACACTACACTATCAATAAATAAATTAAATAAAATACCTACAATTATCTACAATTAAACCTAACACTACACTATTAATAAATTAATTAAATACAATACCTACAAATAAATACAATTAAATAAACTAACTAAAGTACAAAAAATAAAAAAGAACTAAGTTACAAAAAATAAAAAAATGTTTACAAACATTAGAAAA
Source organism: Bombina bombina (assembly GCF_027579735.1). Lineage (NCBI taxonomy): Eukaryota > Metazoa > Chordata > Amphibia > Anura > Bombinatoridae > Bombina > Bombina bombina. The sequence continues at coordinate 237,134,329 of NC_069506.1, forward strand.
ATATTACAACAATTTTAAACTAATTACACCTACTCTAAGCCCCCTAATAAAATAACAAAGACCCCCAAAATAAAAAATGCCCTACCCTATTCTAAAATTAAAATAGAAAAGCTCTTTTACCTTACCAGCCCTGAAAAGGGCCCTTTGCGGGGCATGCCCCAAAGAATTCAGCTCTTTTGCCTGTAAAAAAAAAACATACAATACCCCCCCAACATTATAACCCACCACCCACATACCCCTAATCTAACCCAAACCCCCCTTAAATAAACCTAACACTAATCCCCTGAAGATCTCCCTACCTTGTCTTCACCACACCGGATCCCAATCTGTCCAGAAGAGCCTCGGAAATCTTCATCCAAGCCCAAGCGGGGGCTGAAGAGTGACGTCCATCCTCCGGCTGAAGTCTTGATCCAACCGGCAAATGAAGAAGTCCATCTTCGGGAAGAAATCTTCATCCTATCCGGGCAGAAGAGGACATCCGGACCGGCAAACATCTTCATCCAAGCCGCATCTTCTATGTTGTTCCATCCGATGACGAGCGGCTGATCTTGAAGTCCTCCGGCGCGGATCCATCCTCTTTGTTCGACATCCAACTGAAGAATGAAGGTTCCTTTAAGGGATGTCATCCAAGATGGCGTCCCTCGAATTCTGATTGGCTGATAGGATTCTATCAGCCAATCGGAATTAAGGTAGGAAAATTCTGTTCCGATCAGCCAATAGAATAATTTATTTATTGATAGTGTAGTGTTAGGTTTAATTGTAACTTAGGTTAGGATTTATTTTACAGGTAATTTTGTAATTATTTTAACTAGGTAGCTATTAAATAGTTATTAACAATTTAATAGCTATTGTACCTGGTTAAAATAATTACAAAGTTGCCTGTAAAATAAATATTAATCCTAAATAGCTACAATATAATTATAATTTATATTGTAGCTATGTTAGGGTTTATTTTACAGGTAAGTATTTAGCTTTAAATAGGATTCATTTATTTAATAAGAGTTAATTTATTTCATTAGAATAAAATTATATTTAATTTAGGGGGGTGTTAGTGTTAGGTTTAGACTTAGCTTTAGGGGTTAATACATTTATTAGAGTAGCGGCGAGCTCCGGTCGGCATATTAGGGGTTAATAAGTGTAGGTAGGTGGAGGCGACTTTGGGGGCGTCAGATTAGGGGTTAATAAATATAATATTGGGGTCGGCGGTGTTAGGGGCAGCAGATTAGGTGTACATAGGTATAATGTAGGTTGCGGCGGTGTACGGAGCGGCAGATTAGGGGTTAATAATAATATGCAGGGGTCAGCGATAGCAGGGGCGGCAGATTAGGGGTTAATAAGTGTAAGGCTAGGGGTGTTTAGACTCGGGGTTCATGTTAGGGTGTTAGGTGCAGACATAGGAAGTGTTTCCTCATAGGAAACAATGGGGCTGCGTTAGGAGCTGAACGCTGCTTTTTTGCAGTTGCTTTTTTTTTTCAGCTCAAACAGCCCCATTGTTTTCTATGGGGGAATCGTGCACGAGCACGTTTTTGAAGCTGGCCGCGTCGGTAAGCACCGCTGGTATCGACAGTTGAAGTGGCGGTAAATATGCTCTACGCTCCCTTTTTTTGAGCCTAACGCAGCCATTCTCTGAACTCTAAATACCAGCGGTATTTAAAAGGTGCGAGAGAAAAAAAGCATGCGTAGCTAACGCACCCCTTTCGCCGCAGAACTCTAAATCTAGCCGTTAAAGTGCCCAATTATTGCCACTTTATAGCTGACATTTTTTTTTTTTGCTTTGGCCCTTTATATTTTTTTACTATAAATTCTTAAATTATACTACAAGACTACAAGTGGGGCATTAAACAATTTATTTGCTCACATGCAAAAATCATTTTAGGCATACCTAGAGGTACATGTTATTATGAATTACAAAGACGATTCATTGGAAGACAAATAACCAATGGGAACAGTAAGGGGCATATATATCAAGCTCCGTACAGAGCTTGATGCCCCGTGTTTCCGTCAAGCCTTCAGACTCGCCAGAAACAGAAGTTATCTAAAGACCACTGCTCCATAACCTGTCCGCCTGCTCTGAGACCGTGGACAGAAATCGCCAGAAATCAACCGACCAGGTTGATTGACACCCCCTGATAGCGGCCGACTGGCCCCGAATCTGCAGAGGCGGCATTGCACCAGCAGTTCACAAGAACTGCTGGTGCAATGATAAATGCCAAGAGCCACTATATCTGATCATCTCCGCTCGCACAATCATAAATATGCCCCTAAATATACACTGTAAAATTTTGAGAACGTAAATTAACATTTCACTTGCTCATGAAACTGCATACCTTCCAACTAACATGTGAAGACACTTATGGACCTGCTAGTTCTATGGGAAATATGAATTTACAGAAGGTAGACTCAAATAAAAGGAGACCACTCTTGGGTCTCAGATGATGAACCTCTTTTTCTCCCTAATAATAGGTTAACATTTGTATTTAAACAGTTTAACTTATAGGTTCAGTTAGGTAATAGCAAAATTAATGCAATAGTAAATTAACATGCGGCTAGATTACGAGTTTTGTGGTAAGAGCTGCTCGGTGCTAACTTGCAAGTTATTTCCACCGCTCACCTCCCTATAGCGCTGCTATTACAGGTTTTCATAAACCCGGCGTTAGCAGGCAATATATGAGCGTTGAGCAAAACTGAGCTCCATACCGCACTCCAATACCAGCGCTGCTTTGAACTGGTTTTATGTGCTTGTGCACGATTTCCCCATAGACATCAATGGGGAGAGCCGGCTGAAAAAAAAGCCTAATACCCGCAATAAAGGAGCGTAAAGCTCCGTGACGCAGCCCCATTGATTCCTATGGGGAAACAAAAGTTATGTTTCCACCTAACACCCTAACATAAACCCGAGTCTAAACACCCCTAATCTGCGCCCCAGACAATGCCGCCACCTACATTACACTTATTAACCCCTAATCTGCCACCCCCAACAATGCCGCCACCTACATTACACTTATTAACGCCTAATCTGCCGCCCCCAATGTCGCCGCCACCTACATTACAGTTATTAACCCCTAATCTTCCGCCCCAACGTCACCGGCACCTACATTACAGTTATTAACCCCTAATCTTCCGCCCCCAATGTTGCCGCCACCTACATTACAGCTATTAACCCCTAATCTCCCCCCCCCCCAATGTCGCCGCCACTATACTAAAGTTATTAACCCCTAAACCTAAGTCTAACCCTAACGTAAACCTAACCCTAACACCACTAACTTGAATATAATGAAAATAAATCTAAATAAAATTACTATCATTAACTAAATTATTCCGATTTAAAACTAAATACTTACCAATAAAATAAACCCTAAGCTAGCTACAATATAACTAATAGTTGCATTCTAGCTATCTTAGGTTTTATTTTTATTTCACAGGCAAGTTTGTATTTATTTTAACTAGCTAGAATAGTTAGTAAATAATTATTAACCTAGCTAAAATAAATATAAATTTACCTGTAAAATAAAACCTAACCTTACACTTAGATAAATTAATACAATTAACTAAATTACAAAAACAAACAAACACTAAATTACACAAAATAAAAAGGAAATGATCAAATATTTAAACTAATTACACCTAATCTAATAGCCCCCCCAAAATAAAAAAAACCCTAGCCTAAACTAAACTGCCAATAGCCCTTAAAAGGGCCTTTTGTGGGGCATTGCCCCAAAGAAATCAGCTCTTTTACCTTTAAAAAAAAAAATATAAACAACCCCCCAACAGTAAAATCCACCACCCACACAACCAAACCCCCCAAATAAAAACCTATCTAAAAAACCTAAGCTCCCCATTGCCCTGAAAAGGGCATTTGGATGGGCATTGCCCATAAAAGGGCATTTAGCTCTTTTTCAGCCCAAACCCTAATCTAAAAATAAAACCCACCCAATAAACCCTTAAAAAACCTAACACTAACCCCCGAAGATACACTTACAGTTTTTGAAGACCGGACATCCATCCTCAACGAAGCGGCAGAAGTCTTCATCCAAGCGGCAAGAAGTCCTCAACGAAGCCGGGAGAAGTCTTCATCTAAGCGGGCCGAAGTCTTCATCCAAGCCGGCAGAAGTCTTCATTCAGACGGCATTTTCTATCTTCATCAATCCGGCGCGGAGCGGCTCCATCTTCAAGACATCCAGCGCGGAGCATCCTCTTCTTTCCACGGCGACAGAACAATGAAGATCCCTTTAAGGGACTTCTGCTGCTTCGTTAAGGATGGATGTCTGGTCTTCAAAAACTGTAAGTGGATATTCGGGGGTTAGTGTTAGGTTTTTTTAAGGGTTTATTGGGTGGGTTTTATTTTTAGATTAGGGTTTGGGCTGAAAAAGAGCTAAATGCCCTTTTAAGGGCAATGCCCATCCAAATGCCCTTTTCAGGGCAATGGGGAGCTTAGTTTTTTTAGATAGGTTTTTATTTGGGGGGGTGGTTGTGTGGGTGGTGGGTTTTACTATTGGGAGGTTGTTTGTATTTTTTTTTACAGGTAAAAGAGCTGATTTCTTTGGGGCAATGCCCCGCAAAAGGCCCTATTGGCAGTTTAGTTTAGGCTAGGGTTTTTTTATTTGGGGGGGGGGCTTTTAATTTTGATAGGGCTATTAGATTAGGTGTAATTAGTTTAAATATTTGATCATTTCTTTTTTATTTTGTTTAATTTAGTGTTTGATTATTTTTGTAATTTAGTTAATTATATTTAATTAATGTAATTTATCTAATTGTAGTGTAAGGTTAGGTGTTAGTGTAACTCAGGTTAGGTTTTATTTTACAGGTACATTTGTATTTATTTTAGCTAGGTAGCTAGTAAATAGTTAATAACTATTTACTAACTAGTCTACCTAGTTAAAATAAATACAAACTTGCCTGTGGAATAAAAATAAAACCTAAGCTAAATACAATATAACTATTAGTTATATTGTAGCTAGCTTAGGTTTTATTTTACAGGTATTTAGTTTTAAATAGGAATTATTTAGTTATTAATAGTAGGTTTTATTTAAATTTATTTTAATTACATTAAAGTTAGGGGGTGTTAGGGTCAGACTTAGGGTTAGGTTTAGGGGTTAATAACTTTAGTATAGTGGCGGCGATTTTGGGGGCAGCAGATTAGGGGTTAATAACAGTAATGTAGGTTGCGGCGATATTAGGGACAGCAGATTAGGGGTTAATAATATTTAACTAGTGTTTGCAATGCGGGAGTACGGCGGTTTAGGGGTTAATATGTTTATTATAGTGGTGGCGATGTCCGGAGCGGCAGATTAGGGGTTAATAATTTTATTTTAGTGTTTTTGATGCAGGAGGGCCTCAGTTTAGGGGTTAATAGGTAGTTTATGGGTGTTAGTGTACTTTTTAGCACTTTAGTTATGAGTTTTATGTTACGGCGTTGTAGCATAAAACTCATAACTACTGACTTTCAGTTAACGGTATGGATCTTGAAAGTATAGGGTGTACTGCTCACTTTTTGGCCTCCCAGGCAGACTCGTAATACCGGCGCAACGGAAGTCCCATTGAAAAAGGACTTTTGGAAAGCTGTGGTAGTTACGTTGCGTTACGGCCAAAAAAGTGTGCGGTACAGACATACCTGCAAGACTCGTAATACCAGCGGTAGTGAAAAAGAGCCTTAACACACAATTTACTCCTATTATCAATTTGTCTTTGTTCTCTTGCTATCTTTATTTGAAAAGAAAAGGCATCTAAGCTTTTTTTTTGGTTCGACTCTGAACAGCATTTTTTTATTGGTGGATGAATTTATCCACCAATCAGCAAGAACAACCCTGGTTGTTCACCAAAAATGGGCCGGCATCTAAACTTACATTCTTGCATTTCAAATAAAGATACCAAGAGAATAAAGAAAATTTGATAATAGGAGTGAATTAGAAAGTTGCTTAAAATTTCATGCTCTATCTGAATCACAAAAGAAAAAATTTGGGTTCAGTGTCCCTTTAAAGTCCTTTACAATGGGGTGTGAATACTTAGGACATTTGAGGTAAAATATCTTATAAGGTAAGACATTCCATGCCGTCCTTCGACGTTAAAGCCCTGCGCTGTTAGTACGGCATGGAACGCTCTAACAATCATGAAGGAGTTAATACATCAACACCTGCTTAGTTACTATTGTTTTTAAATACTGGAGTAAACCAGGCTCTCCATTGTAATTTTGATTGCAAAACTTACACTGTTACCTTACTATCTCAACTGAGGTAAATAAGGAACAGATATGAAGCAGGGTAGGTTTAAAAAGTCTGCATTTTCAGTTCTAAGAATTTGAAAGCCTACAATTTTTTAGCGTTAAAGGGATGATTTGGATAGAACATACAATTTTAAACAACTTTCCAATTTACTTCTATTATCAAATTTGCTTCATTCTTTTGTTTTCCTTTGCTGAAGGGAGAGCATTGCACTACTAGCAGCTAGCTGAACACATCTAGTTAGCCAATCACAAGAGACAAATGTGTGCAGGAACCAATCAGCAGCTAGCTCCTACTAGTGTAGGATATGTGGTATTCTTTTTCAACAAAGGATACCAAGAAACAAAGTACATTTGAAAATAGAAGGGAATTTAAAAAAGTGTCTTAAAATTACAAGCTCTATCTAAATCATGCAAGTTTAATTTTGACTTTCCTATGCCTTTAAATTACTGGAAATGCTGACAAAATAAATAAGTTTTTTTTTTTTAACCACACATAAAAAATATTTTATATTGCAAACTTACGGCTAGATTTAGAGTTGGGCGGTAGCCGTCAATATCAACGTTAGAGGGTCCTAACGCTGGTTTTGGCCGCCCGCTGGTATTTTGGAGTCAGTCAGGAAAGGGTCTAATGCTCACTTTCCAGCCACAACTTTTCCATACCGCAGATCCCCCTACGCCATTTGCGTATCCTATCTTTTCAATGGGATCTTTCTAACGCTGGTATTTAGAGTCTTGGCTGAAGTGAGCGTTAGAAATCTAACGACAAAACTCCAGCCGCAGAAAAAAGTCAGTAGTTAAGAGCTTTCTGGGCTAACGCCGGTTTATAAAGCTCTTAACTACTGTGCTCTAAAGTACACTAACACCCATAAACTACCTATGTACCCCTAAACCGAGGCCCCCCCCACATTGCCGCCACTCTATTAAAATTTTTAACCCCTAATCTGCCGCTCCGTACACCGCCGCAACCTACGTTATCCCTATGTACCCCTAATCTGCTGCCCCTAATACCGCCGACCCCTATATTATATTTATTAACCCCTAATCTGCCACCCCCAACGTTGCCTCCACCTACCTACAATAATTAACCCCTAATCTGCCGACCGGATCTCACCGCTACTATAATAAATGTATTAACCCCTAATCCGCCTCACTCCCGCCTCAATAACCCTATAATAAATAGTATTAACCCCTAATCTACTCTCCCTAACATCGCCGACACCTAACTTCAAGTATTAACCCCTAATCTGCCGACCGGAGCTCACCGCTACTCTACTAAATTTTTTAACCCCTAAAGCTAAGTCTAACCCTAACCCTAACACCCCCCTAAGTTAAATATAATTTTTATCTAACGAAATAAATTAACTCTTATTAAATAAATTATTCCTATTTAAATCTAAATACTTACCTGTAAAATAAACCCTAATATAGCTACAATATAAATTATAATTATATTGTAGCTATTTTAGGATTAATATTTATTTCACAGGCAACTTTGTAATTATTTTAACCAGGTACAATAGCTATTAAATAGTTAATAACTATTTAATAGTTACCTAGTTAAAATAATTACAAAATTACCTGTAAAATAAATCCTAACCTAAGTTACAATTAAACCTAACACTACACTATCAATAAATAAATTAAATAAAATACCTACAATTATCTACAATTAAACCTAACACTACACTATTAATAAATTAATTAAATACAATACCTACAAATAAATACAATTAAATAAACTAACTAAAGTACAAAAAATAAAAAAGAACTAAGTTACAAAAAATAAAAAAATGTTTACAAACATTAGAAAAATATTACAACAATTTTAAACTAATTACACCTACTCTAAGCCCCCTAATAAAATAACAAAGACCCCCAAAATAAAAAATGCCCTACCCTATTCTAAAATTAAAATAGAAAAGCTCTTTTACCTTACCAGCCCTGAAAAGGGCCCTTTGCGGGGCATGCCCCAAAGAATTCAGCTCTTTTGCCTGTAAAAAAAAAACATACAATACCCCCCCAACATTATAACCCACCACCCACATACCCCTAATCTAACCCAAACCCCCCTTAAATAAACCTAACACTAATCCCCTGAAGATCTCCCTACCTTGTCTTCACCACACCGGATCCCAATCTGTCCAGAAGAGCCTCGGAAATCTTCATCCAAGCCCAAGCGGGGGCTGAAGAGTGACGTCCATCCTCCGGCTGAAGTCTTGATCCAACCGGCAAATGAAGAAGTCCATCTTCGGGAAGAAATCTTCATCCTATCCGGGCAGAAGAGGACATCCGGACCGGCAAACATCTTCATCCAAGCCGCATCTTCTATGTTGTTCCATCCGATGACGAGCGGCTGATCTTGAAGTCCTCCGGCGCGGATCCATCCTCTTTGTTCGACATCCAACTGAAGAATGAAGGTTCCTTTAAGGGATGTCATCCAAGATGGCGTCCCTCGAATTCTGATTGGCTGATAGGATTCTATCAGCCAATCGGAATTAAGGTAGGAAAATTCTGTTCCGATCAGCCAATAGAATAATTTATTTATTGATAGTGTAGTGTTAGGTTTAATTGTAACTTAGGTTAGGATTTATTTTACAGGTAATTTTGTAATTATTTTAACTAGGTAGCTATTAAATAGTTATTAACAATTTAATAGCTATTGTACCTGGTTAAAATAATTACAAAGTTGCCTGTAAAATAAATATTAATCCTAAATAGCTACAATATAATTATAATTTATATTGTAGCTATGTTAGGGTTTATTTTACAGGTAAGTATTTAGCTTTAAATAGGATTCATTTATTTAATAAGAGTTAATTTATTTCATTAGAATAAAATTATATTTAATTTAGGGGGGTGTTAGTGTTAGGTTTAGACTTAGCTTTAGGGGTTAATACATTTATTAGAGTAGCGGCGAGCTCCGGTCGGCATATTAGGGGTTAATAAGTGTAGGTAGGTGGAGGCGACTTTGGGGGCGTCAGATTAGGGGTTAATAAATATAATATTGGGGTCGGCGGTGTTAGGGGCAGCAGATTAGGTGTACATAGGTATAATGTAGGTTGCGGCGGTGTACGGAGCGGCAGATTAGGGGTTAATAATAATATGCAGGGGTCAGCGATAGCAGGGGCGGCAGATTAGGGGTTAATAAGTGTAAGGCTAGGGGTGTTTAGACTCGGGGTTCATGTTAGGGTGTTAGGTGCAGACATAGGAAGTGTTTCCCCATAGGAAACAATGGGGCTGCGTTAGGAGCTGAACGCTGCTTTTTTGCAGTTGCTTTTTTTTTTCAGCTCAAACAGCCCCATTGTTTTCTATGGGGGAATCGTGCACGAGCACGTTTTTGAAGCTGGCCGCGTCGGTAAGCACCGCTGGTATCGACAGTTGAAGTGGCGGTAAATATGCTCTACGCTCCCTTTTTTTGAGCCTAACGCAGCCATTCTCTGAACTCTAAATACCAGCGGTATTTAAAAGGTGCGAGAGAAAAAAAGCATGCGTAGCTAACGCACCCCTTTCGCCGCAGAACTCTAAATCTAGCCGTTAAAGTGCCCAATTATTGCCACTTTATAGCTGACATTTTTTTTTTTTGCTTTGGCCCTTTATATTTTTTTACTATAAATTCTTAAATTATACTACAAGACTACAAGTGGGGCATTAAACAATTTATTTGCTCACATGCAAAAATCATTTTAGGCATACCTAGAGGTACATGTTATTATGAATTACAAAGACGATTCATTGGAAGACAAATAACCAATGGGAACAGTAAGGGGCATATATATCAAGCTCCGTACAGAGCTTGATGCCCCGTGTTTCCGTCAAGCCTTCAGACTCGCCAGAAACAGAAGTTATCTAAAGACCACTGCTCCATAACCTGTCCGCCTGCTCTGAGACCGTGGACAGAAATCGCCAGAAATCAACCGACCAGGTTGATTGACACCCCCTGATAGCGGCCGACTGGCCCCGAATCTGCAGAGGCGGCATTGCACCAGCAGTTCACAAGAACTGCTGGTGCAATGATAAATGCCAAGAGCCACTATATCTGATCATCTCCGCTCGCACAATCATAAATATGCCCCTAAATATACACTGTAAAATTTTGAGAACGTAAATTAACATTTCACTTGCTCATGAAACTGCATACCTTCCAACTAACATGTGAAGACACTTATGGACCTGCTAGTTCTATGGGAAATATGAATTTACAGAAGGTAGACTCAAATAAAAGGAGACCACTCTTGGGTCTCAGATGATGAACCTCTTTTTCTCCCTAATAATAGGTTAACATTTGTATTTAAACAGTTTAACTTATAGGTTCAGTTAGGTAATAGCAAAATTAATGCAATAGTAAATTAACATGCGGCTAGATTACGAGTTTTGTGGTAAGAGCTGCTCGGTGCTAACTTGCAAGTTATTTCCACCGCTCACCTCCCTATAGCGCTGCTATTACAGGTTTTCATAAACCCGGCGTTAGCAGGCAATATATGAGCGTTGAGCAAAACTGAGCTCCATACCGCACTCCAATACCAGCGCTGCTTTGAACTGGTTTTATGTGCTTGTGCACGATTTCCCCATAGACATCAATGGGGAGAGCCGGCTGAAAAAAAAGCCTAATACCCGCAATAAAGGAGCGTAAAGCTCCGTGACGCAGCCCCATTGATTCCTATGGGGAAACAAAAGTTATGTTTCCACCTAACACCCTAACATAAACCCGAGTCTAAACACCCCTAATCTGCGCCCCAGACAATGCCGCCACCTACATTACACTTATTAACCCCTAATCTGCCACCCCCAACAATGCCGCCACCTACATTACACTTATTAACGCCTAATCTGCCGCCCCCAATGTCGCCGCCACCTACATTACAGTTATTAACCCCTAATCTTCCGCCCCAACGTCACCGGCACCTACATTACAGTTATTAACCCCTAATCTTCCGCCCCCAATGTTGCCGCCACCTACATTACAGCTATTAACCCCTAATCTCCCCCCCCCCCAATGTCGCCGCCACTATACTAAAGTTATTAACCCCTAAACCTAAGTCTAACCCTAACGTAAACCTAACCCTAACACCACTAACTTGAATATAATGAAAATAAATCTAAATAAAATTACTATCATTAACTAAATTATTCCGATTTAAAACTAAATACTTACCAATAAAATAAACCCTAAGCTAGCTACAATATAACTAATAGTTGCATTCTAGCTATCTTAGGTTTTATTTTTATTTCACAGGCAAGTTTGTATTTATTTTAACTAGCTAGAATAGTTAGTAAATAATTATTAACCTAGCTAAAATAAATATAAATTTACCTGTAAAATAAAACCTAACCTTACACTTAGATAAATTAATACAATTAACTAAATTACAAAAACAAACAAACACTAAATTACACAAAATAAAAAGGAAATGATCAAATATTTAAACTAATTACACCTAATCTAATAGCCCCCCCAAAATAAAAAAAACCCTAGCCTAAACTAAACTGCCAATAGCCCTTAAAAGGGCCTTTTGTGGGGCATTGCCCCAAAGAAATCAGCTCTTTTACCTTTAAAAAAAAAAATATAAACAACCCCCCAACAGTAAAATCCACCACCCACACAACCAAACCCCCCAAATAAAAACCTATCTAAAAAACCTAAGCTCCCCATTGCCCTGAAAAGGGCATTTGGATGGGCATTGCCCATAAAAGGGCATTTAGCTCTTTTTCAGCCCAAACCCTAATCTAAAAATAAAACCCACCCAATAAACCCTTAAAAAACCTAACACTAACCCCCGAAGATACACTTACAGTTTTTGAAGACCGGACATCCATCCTCAACGAAGCGGCAGAAGTCTTCATCCAAGCGGCAAGAAGTCCTCAACGAAGCCGGGAGAAGACTTCATCTAAGCGGGCCGAAGTCTTCATCCAAGCCGGCAGAAGTCTTCATTCAGACGGCATTTTCTATCTTCATCAATCCGGCGCGGAGCGGCTCCATCTTCAAGACATCCAGCGCGGAGCATCCTCTTCTTTCCACGGCGACAGAACAATGAAGATCCCTTTAAGGGACTTCTGCTGCTTCGTTAAGGATGGATGTCTGGTCTTCAAAAACTGTAAGTGGATATTCGGGGGTTAGTGTTAGGTTTTTTTAAGGGTTTATTGGGTGGGTTTTATTTTTAGATTAGGGTTTGGGCTGAAAAAGAGCTAAATGCCCTTTTAAGGGCAATGCCCATCCAAATGCCCTTTTCAGGGCAATGGGGAGCTTAGTTTTTTTAGATAGGTTTTTATTTGGGGGGGTGGTTGTGTGGGTGGTGGGTTTTACTATTGGGAGGTTGTTTGTATTTTTTTTTACAGGTAAAAGAGCTGATTTCTTTGGGGCAATGCCCCGCAAAAGGCCCTATTGGCAGTTTAGTTTAGGCTAGGGTTTTTTTATTTGGGGGGGGGGCTTTTAATTTTGATAGGGCTATTAGATTAGGTGTAATTAGTTTAAATATTTGATCATTTCTTTTTTATTTTGTTTAATTTAGTGTTTGATTATTTTTGTAATTTAGTTAATTATATTTAATTAATGTAATTTATCTAATTGTAGTGTAAGGTTAGGTGTTAGTGTAACTCAGGTTAGGTTTTATTTTACAGGTACATTTGTATTTATTTTAGCTAGGTAGCTAGTAAATAGTTAATAACTATTTACTAACTAGTCTACCTAGTTAAAATAAATACAAACTTGCCTGTGGAATAAAAATAAAACCTAAGCTAAATACAATATAACTATTAGTTATATTGTAGCTAGCTTAGGTTTTATTTTACAGGTATTTAGTTTTAAATAGGAATTATTTAGTTATTAATAGTAGGTTTTATTTAAATTTATTTTAATTACATTAAAGTTAGGGGGTGTTAGGGTCAGACTTAGGGTTAGGTTTAGGGGTTAATAACTTTAGTATAGTGGCGGCGATTTTGGGGGCAGCAGATTAGGGGTTAATAACAGTAATGTAGGTTGCGGCGATATTAGGGACAGCAGATTAGGGGTTAATAATATTTAACTAGTGTTTGCAATGCGGGAGTACGGCGGTTTAGGGGTTAATATGTTTATTATAGTGGTGGCGATGTCCGGAGCGGCAGATTAGGGGTTAATAATTTTATTTTAGTGTTTTTGATGCAGGAGGGCCTCAGTTTAGGGGTTAATAGGTAGTTTATGGGTGTTAGTGTACTTTTTAGCACTTTAGTTATGAGTTTTATGTTACGGCGTTGTAGCATAAAACTCATAACTACTGACTTTCAGTTAACGGTATGGATCTTGAAAGTATAGGGTGTACTGCTCACTTTTTGGCCTCCCAGGCAGACTCGTAATACCGGCGCAACGGAAGTCCCATTGAAAAAGGACTTTTGGAAAGCTGTGGTAGTTACGTTGCGTTACGGCCAAAAAAGTGTGCGGTACAGACATACCTGCAAGACTCGTAATACCAGCGGTAGTGAAAAAGAGCCTTAACGCTGCTTTTTCACTCATACCGCAAAACTCATAATCTAGCCGATAGTTACTTACAGAATAAATGGTAGGTCTACATATAAGAATTGTGGTATAATAATAACCTTATTTTGTTTATTAATTGGTATTGCAGAGGTAAATTGAGTTTTCTTGATACAATGGGTAATCTGTCTTACTAGACTTGTCGGGGGGCAAAAGGGAGGGGGTGGAGGAAAGAGGGAAAGAGAGAGAAGTAGTAGGCTGATGTATGTGCTTTGCTTATTTTGTTTGGTTTGAAATGTGTAAGTGACTTCTTGTGTTTTATTTGATCGTTCTCCAGTTTTCCCATATCAGGTAATAGAGGTTTGTTTTGTCTTGCAGTGAAAAAAATAGGGCTTTCCATTGTTTCAAGGTAATCCATTATGTAGTAATGGGTGGAAGTTGGATTCGACAATGGTAGAGATGTTAGATGGGAGATAGATCCCTAAATGTTTAATTTTTTGCGTAGACCAATTGAATGGGAAAAAGTCTTTTAAGTTCTGCAAGCTCTTGGTCTATTATGTTAATAGTATATGCTTCAGTTTTGGTGAAGTTTCGTTTGTAATAGCTTATCGATCTGAACATATTTAAAAGTTTGAAAAGTGCTGGGAAAGAGCTCAGAGGATCACTCACAAATACTGTTAGGTCATCTGCAAAGAGAGCTGTCTTCTGGGTAGTATTGTTTATGTTGATGCCTTTGATATTGTTGTCAGATCTTATCGCTTCTGCCAGTGGCTCCATGATCAGTACAAAGATTAAGATGGATAGAGGGCACCCCTGTCGGGTCCCATTTGTAATAGGAAATGTAGAGGAATGAAATCCTATGCCTCTCACAGATGCTGAGGGGGGGGGGGGGTGGATAAAGCACCTCAACGCATGTAGAGTAGCTATTAGGGATGCCAAATTTGGTCAGAATTTCAAACATGTAACATCAGTTAACGTGATTAAATGCTTTTTCAGCGTTGATCTCTATCATGGTGCAGGAAGTTCCTAAGCTGGGTGTTATCAGGGCCTTCCCTCCCGGGAGTGAACCCGACCTGGTCCCAACACACAAGAGAGCAGAGAACTGAATTTAATCTGGATACTAGGACTTTGACGAAGATTTTCATATCGAGATTGATCAGGGATATAGGGCAGGAATTTTCAAAGCGATTAGGATCTTTTCCTGGCTTAGGGATTACCACTATTGCGGCCTCAAGAAATTCAGGTGGAAAACTGCCAGTTTGTCTGGCTTCAGCAAATACACGAGTGAGTATGAGAGATTCCTTAATTTTTTTTATAAAAGAGGTCTGTGTAACCGTCTGACCCTGGAGATTTATGAGGTTTGAGGGATTTGATGGCAAGGGCTACTTCTGAGACAGTGATAGGGGAGTCCAGTGGCACTCTTTGTTCAGCATTTAGGGATGGAAGCAATAGAGAGGACAGGAATGCTTAAATAGCCTGTGGGGTGGGAGGAGGTGTGCAATTTACAATGCAAGGATGACTGCTCCTTGGGATGTTTTTATGTAGGGGATACAGGCTTGTGCTGTACGCTGGCAAAGTTTATTGGCCAGTAGGCGACCCACCTTGTTGACTTTACCATAAAAAGTTTGTTTCAGGCATGGTAGATGAGCTTGGATCTTGGAGTGTTCAAGATGTTTGAGTTTAAGTTTTATATTGTCTATTTGGGCAAGAGTGGTGGGGTCAAGAGTAATCATGTGTTGTGACAATAGGGTGCGCAGTCTGATATTTAGTTGTGCTTAGGTTTCTCACTGTTGCTTTCTATGCTTTGATTTAAGTTTAATAAAAAGGCCTCTAATATACGCTTTAAAGGAGCCCCACTGACAGATATCCCCAACCTGCCCGTTGTCATTATTTCTAGAAAGTGTGCTATCTCTTGCTACAGGTGAGTAGTCACTTCCAAAGGAGAGAGGAGGAAATCCAGCTTGGTCTAGAGTGTCAGGATCTCTCTCTCGCACTCCTCAAGACCTTCCCACTCTACCTTTATATCCTGGATGCACCCTCATACAGGTGCTTAGTAATTTTTGTTAGTAGAGCTTTCACTAGCAGCTACACTTAGCTATCTCCTATTAAGGAATACAAACTTGTCTCAAAGCTCCATCCAACCCTGTTTGGAATCTGCCTAACTTCTCCAGCAACTTGATTCTGCACTCATCAGTATTATTATCGCCTTGCTGATTTGAACCAATTTTCTGGAACCCTTTTTGGTTAATATCTAGCCCAACTTTCAACACAATACTACTTACAACTGCTGCATAATCTAACTACCCTGCACTCATACACAATCCTGTCTCAACCTCTGTCACGATCTCCACACAGAGCCACACAGATTTGTACTGGGAGTTTCACACCGCCAACCTGTCAGCTGAATCCTGACAGTCAAACAGAACAAATGGACCTCTGCATATTCCAACCTCGTTATTTCCTGAAGTCACCTGAAGTCAAATTCCACACCTGCCTGGAGACATCTACTACAGCTAAGAAAATCTCAGATCTGAGACACAAACCGATCCGACCACCGAAGTTAGGCTCTGCCCCTTCTGTAACATCATTAGGCTGGAATCGGACTGCTGCACATACCAATCCGGTAATTTGCTGGAGACTCCTGTAACCAAATTCCTCACCAGCAGGGAGACATATTCTAGAGTCAATCAAATCTCAGACCGCAGACACAAACCGATCCGACAACCGGTATTAGGCTCCGCCTCTTCCATGTCATCAGAAGACTGGCATCCTCCCACTAACAGGCATTACTACCCAGATCTCAGTGAGGTAACAAAGTAACAACCAGCCTGCATTTTCTGTCAATCTTGAGATTGGAGACTTTGTATCTAAAAATATTTCACAGTATTATTAATTCACTTCAGACTTTTTCAACTACTTCTCAATAAGTAGACACTGAGTCAGAGTGATACATTTTCCCACTATTTTATGTACTTAACTGAATGAATACAATTCTGCAGTTGAGATCCTACAAACAGCCAGAGCATTACATTACATATCAAGCACGTCAGATGGGTGTTATCCAGGCTTAGGGTTCACCATTTTTATGCTAAGCCTGAGAAATGTGTCTTCCATACTAATGAAATTTCATTCCTAGGATATCATATCAGTCCATCTGGTATCCAAATGGAAGAAAACACAAAGTCGAAACTGTAAAAACCTGGCCATTACCCACCAATAAGAAAGACCTCCAATGATTCCTGGGTTTCGCGAATTATTACAGGAAATTTATTAAGGTTTTCTCAAAGAAAACCTCTAACACGACTCACAAGTTCTTCCACTCCCTTCAATTGGAATTCTGATGCTTCAAATGCTTTCAACAACCTCAAAGACAGATTTACTACTGCTCCCATTCTCCGCTTTCCAGATTCAAAGTTGCAGTATATCCTTGAGGTAGGTTCCTCGGACTATGCCTTAGGAGCAGTACTTTCACAACGTACCACACTCCCTGATCCCATACATCCAGTTGCCTACTTTTCCAAAGTCATGAACCCAGCTGAGATGAACTACCCCATAGGGGAGAAAGAGCTACTTGTTATAAAATGCTCTTTAGAACATTGGAGAGATCTCTTGGAGGGAACACAACTCCCGATTATATTTACAGACTATAAAAATCTTGAGTACCTACAAACAAATAAGACCCTCTCCTCCAGACAGGTACAATGGAGCCTGTATTTTGCAAGATTGAATTTCCATATAATTTATAGATATGCAATTAAAAATGGCAAAGCTGATGCCCTGTCTTGTAAAGACAAGAAACCGTGTCCTACAGAATCTCGCTCTTGTATCATACCCAAGGAACATTTCATTGGTCTCTCCCCGTACCTAACAGAAGAACTAAAATGATCATTAAAATCTGATGACAACATACCTTATTATTACCTAGATAAGATGTAAGATGGGTTTTACTACCATGAAAATAGGCTATAAATACCACCAGACTTATGACAAACAGTACTCAAAACTCATCATGATTCACCTCTATCTGGCCATCCAGGCATACCATGAACAATGGAGCACATTGCTAGAGAATTCTGGTGGCCAGCTATGAAAATGTCAGATAAAGAATACATTCACACTTGCACAGTATGTGCCACTGCTAAATCTGAAAAATGATCACCTTATGAACTCCTGATGCCCTTACAAATACCAGGAAACCCCTGGCAACATGTCGGAATGGACGTCATAGTCGAACTCCCAACTTCTGAAAATCAATATACAAATCTTATGATTATTGACCTACTTACAAAAATGGCACATTTTATACGATTTCACAAACTCCCCACCTCATCTGAAAAACAATGTAGTAAAGCTTTACGGAATTCCTCCCATACTTACCACAGATGAAGACAGTCAGTTCACTTCATGTTTCTGGAGGAATCTTTGTGAACTCATACAAATTGATCACCGTTTCAGTACTTCTTTCTACCCGAAAACCAATGGTCAAGCTGAGAGACTAAATCAGTGGTCGGAGCAATACTTGCGATGTTATTGCTCCTACCAACAATGTGATTGGGTACAATACTTACCAATGGCAGAATATGCCTACAATATTTCCGTTAACTCCTCAACAAAGATGACACCATTCTACGCCAACTATGCCTACCATCCAGCATTCTTCTTGACATCACCAGAGGTTTCAGCGTCTCCAAAAGTAGACAAGATGACTAATTCACTGCTAGACAACTTCAGGATACTCGGACAGAACATCCAAGATGCATAAGCGTCACAGAAGAAGTACTACGACCTTTTGAGGCGGTCACCCCCAGCGTACACAGTTGGTGATCTGGTATGGTTGTCCACAAACAACCTAAAATTCCAAATCCCTAGGAAAAAATTGTGTGGCTTATTTATTGGTCCATTTCCCATTCAGAAGGTTGTGCATTCCAATGCCGTCACTCTTCAATTACCTTTCACTCTTAAAATACATCCCACGTTCCATGTGTCCCCTTTGAAACCTTTCAGAGCTATGAGAACTCCAGGTCAAGTTTTACCTCCCTTATCACCTATTTTAGACTTGGAAGAATATGAAGTACAGACCCTACTGGGTTCGAGATATTACAGAGGTCAGCTGTCCCTTTAAGTCCAGACCCATAGTTGAGTAAATAATGTTAGGAGTAGGCCTAACGAAGCGATCCGCTTTATTGCCCGAGGCACCAGCCCAATTCTCACTGGGTCTTCGCTCACTGTTTTGCCAGTAGCTGTATCAGGGTGAGATGATGACTTGGGACAACGGAGGAGGCTGTGGGAGAGCATGAGGGGAGTTCCAAGAGCTGGCCGTTAGTGAGACCTCTGCTCTATTTTAGGACTGTGACTCTGGATCTAATGTGGGTGAATTTGCTGGTTGATTTGCAGGTTGTACAACGAGTCTGAAGCCCTGGAAATTTACCGAGCATTCTGGGTCACTCCATGTGCTGTCAAATACTGAGTCAGGGCAAGATGGCAGTTTGCGTCACTAATGGAGGCCACGGAAGAGCGGGAGGGAAGTTCTGAGGATCTGTTGCCTTTAAGAACTTATATGCTTGCTCCCCTCACGATTTGCGGCTCAGAAGTTAGTATGGGTGTGATTGCTGGTCTTGCTGTATGGCGGAAGCCCTGGGAGTCCTCAAGCGGTCAAATCGCTGTGCTGGGCAAAGTTGGCATACTTTCTTAAGCCAAATAAGGGATATGGATAGGGGGTAGGCTGGTGGGAAAAAGTGAGTGCTTGCAGTCTGATTGTTCTCTTATGGACTGGGTTTGGTAATATTATTTGAAGAGCTCTCATTGCTAGGTGGCTCCGCCCCCCCCCCCTTAAAAGTAAGCTTTTAACATGGGCAGCCCTTATATTACAAGTTGAAAGAAAATCGTTTGCGTATGAGCAAAACCTGTGTTACAAAAAAGTGCCGTATGGCTAGAGCGCTGATTGGGGAACAGTTCAAACCATTAGCTCACCAAAAAAAGAGTATTAAAGTTGACAGGGGGAGCGCGGGGTATTAGAATGGCACAGCTAGATTAAAAAGTATGTTGCAGTGCACCTTCAATAGAAGTGAACAATTAAACTCCATCTAAAATATTGCTTAGATTCCGGACCTCATTTTAAAACATGTAAAGTTAAATTTTGGCAGACGCCAAAGCTCTGCATCTTTTTATTGGGCGTCACCATTTGGTAGTGACCATATTCCTGGCGCACAATCACATAAATTACATATTTTTGACAGCTGCACCTTGCACTATAGCTTATATTTTTGAGGTTTTTTTTTTTACACAGCTTAAAGTTACATAATAAATATATTTTAAAAATCCTCAGAAATAAAATAGAGAAATGAAGCTGCTGTAAAACTGTACCATTCCAGTTATGTGTTGTGCATGCTCTGTATTGTGCATGCTCTGTATTGTGCATGCTCTGTATTGTACATGCTCTGTATTTTGCATGCTAAAATGAAGTGACTTGTCAAAAAGATAGCAACTTCATTAAATGTGCACCATTTCTGTCCCAGGGCATACGATTACTTAAGTGCCAAGATGACAGCACCCATTGTACAGATGCAGCGCTTCGCTAATCAAGAGAACTGCTTTAACCCCTTCATGCCGTTAGGTTGTTCCATGCCATTCTAACAGCGCTGGCCTTTAACACCATTAGGACGGCATGAAACATCCTACCTTATATGACGTCTTGCAGCCTCCTCCTTTTAGGGAATGAAAAATCAGACTGGGGGCATGCCTAGCAGCATAGACAATCCCCCATGAACTGATCCCGGGCTTGAAGACACGTGATCGCATCAATAATTGCGTGATTTTGTTTTTACAGGAAGTGTTTACATCGGAAATTTGTTCTGATGTTAAACACTTGAAACTGGCATGAAGGGGTTAAAGAGAGCTGCAGGTGTAGGAAGAAAACAATAGTTGCATGCTATTCTTATTCTGCATAGAGGAAGTAACCATGGACAACATTAAGAAAGGGAAGTGAGCCCCAGTTTTGTCTATGATTAAGGCACTTACAGTTGAAACGCGTAAGACTATCAGAGTGCTGTTGGTCGTTTCTTACATCTTTTAATTACTTTGTATTCCAGTGTTAGATTTAATAAAATTGGATGGCTTTGAGGTTCGCTGGTTTTCCTTGATTTCCTGTGAATGTTATTCTCATGCCAATCTTTTTTTAATACATCATTCTGTCTAGCATTTATTTTGTGGTGTATGCCTCTTAAAGGGACAGTACAATGAAAAATAAATATTCATGATTCAGATAAACCATGCAATTTTAAATAACTTACTAATTGACTCCTATTATCCATTTTGCTTTGTTCTTTTGGTATCTTTTAAGAGTAAAACTAGATAGGCTGATAGATGCTTAGAGATGTTCATGTCTTTGGCATTCAATTGCAACTATGTATAACATTGCTATAAAGATTGTTGCTAACATGGCTGACAGATGGTTAATGACATGTGTGTGCTCCTGAGCTCCCCTTGGAGTACTCTTTAGAAAAGGATACCAAGAGAACTAAGACAAATGGATAATAGAAGCAAATTGGAACATTGTTTAAATTGTTATCCTCAATCAGATCTTTTTTATTTTACATTTTGACTTTACTGTCCTCTTAACTTGCATGGCTTAAAAGTGAACTTTTTTGCAACAATGTGTAACTAATGAGACATTAGATGAGTTAATAAAACATTGTTGCGCATATTAGTAATAATAAACATACATTCTTTGCAAATTTCCATGTCACTGTAATATCCTCAGGGACTGGAAAAGACATGTTGCACCACATGATAACTCTTTTGTATTCCCTGATGTTGAACATTGTCACTGAGAAACAGAAAGAAAATGGTAGTTAAGAAGATAACATTTCTAGGTTTAATTTAACATGAACAGAGTTTATATTTTTTATTATTAACTTATTTTAACAGCAAAAATGGTTGTCAACAAACTGATCGTCATAATATTATTATGTTTATATTCTCTTTAAAGTAAGAACCATATAATTATTGTATAGAAGATTAGCAAATCTAGGCAAGTACCCCTGCTGGCTTTACCCCAAAAATACTCTGTATATATTGTTACCAATGCACCAGAGAACTCTGGGTAAGATATGCAAATTAGATATACAATATCTCATGCTTTTTGCTTTTAAGTGCAATCCCACTGGCTATATTACTAACAAAAAGCAAGTAGTGCCATGACCTTTGAACTGTAAAGCAATGCTAATTTTACTTATACAATTATACGGCTAGATTTAGAGTTCGGCGGTAAAAGGGCTGTTAACGCTCCGCGGGTTTTTTTCTGGCCGCACCATAAATTTAACTCTGGTATCGAGAGTTCAAACAAATGCTGCGTTAGGCTCCAAAAAAGGAGCGTAGAGCATTTTTACCGCAAATGCAACTCTCGATACCAGAGTTGCTTACGGACGCGGCCGGCATCAAAAACGTGCTCGTGCACGATTCTCCCATAGGAAACAATGGGGCTGTTTGAGCTGAAAAAAAACCTAACACCTGCAAAAAAGCAGCGTTCAGCTCCTAACGCAGCCCCATTGTTTCCTATGGGGAAACACTTCCTACGTCTGCACCTAACACCCTAACATGTACCCCGAGTCTAAACACCCCTACCCTTACACGTATTAACCCCTAATCTGCCGCCCCCGCTATCGCTGACCCCTGCATTACACTTTTAACCCCTAATCTGCCGCTCCGTAAACCGCCGCCACCTACGTTATCCCTATGTACCCCTAATCTGCTGCCCTAACATCGCCGACCCCTATGTTATATTTATTAACCCCTAATCTGCCCCCCACAACGTCGCCGACACCTGCCTACACTTATTAACCCCTAATCTGCCGAGCGGACCTGAGCGCTACTATAATAAAGTTATTAACCCCTAATCCGCCTCACTAACCCTATCATAAATAGTATTAACCCCTAATCTGCCCTCCCTAACATCGCCGACACCTACCTTCAATTATTAACCCCTAATCTTCCGACCGGAGCTCACCGCTATTCTAATAAATGTATTAACCCCTAAAGCTAAGTCTAACCCTAACACTAACACCCCCCTAAGTTAAATATAATTTTTATCTAACGAAATAAATTAACTCTTATTAAATAAATAATTCCTATTTAAAGCTAAATACTTACCTGTAAAATAAATCCTAATATAGCTACAATATAAATTATAATTATATTATACCTATTTTAGGATTAATATTTATTTTACAGGCAACTTTGTAATTATTTTAACCAGGTACAATAGCTATTAAATAGTTAAGAACTATTTAATAGTTACCTAGTTAAAATAATTACAAATTTACCTGTAAAATAAATCCTAACCTAAGATATAATTAAACCTAACACTACCCTATCAATAAAATAATTAAATAAACTACCTACAATTACCTACAATTAACCTAACACTACACTATCAATAAATTAAATAAACACAATTGCTACAAATAAATAAAATTAAATAAACTATCTAAAGTACAAAAAATAAAAAAGAACTAAGTTACAGAAAATAATAAAATATTTACAAACATAAGAAAAATATTACAACAATTTTAAACTAATTACACCTACTCTAAGCCCCCTAATAAAATAACAAAGCCCCCCAAAATAAAAAATTCCCTACCCTATTCTAAAATACAAATATTACAAGCTCTTTTACCTTACCAGCCCTGAACAGGGCCCTTTGCGGGGCATGCCCCAAGAATTTCAGCTCTTTTGCCTGTAAAAAAAAACATACTATACCCCCCCCCCAACATTACAACCCACCACCCACATACCCCTAATCTAACCCAAACCCCCCTTAAATAAACCTAACACTACCCCCCTGATGATCTTCCTACCTTGTCTTCACCATGCCAGGTTCACCGATCCGTCCTGGCTCCAAGATCTTCATCCAAGCCAAGCGGGGGCTAGACATCCACTGAAGAAGTCCAGAAGAGGGTCCAAAGTCTTCCTCCTATCCGGCAAGAAGAGGACATCCGGACCGGCAAACATCTTCTCCAAGCGGCATCTTCTATCTTCTTCCATCCGATGACGACCGGCTCCATCTTGAAGACCTCCAGCGCGGATCCATCCTCTTCTTCCGACGACTAGACGACGAATGACGGTTCCTTTAAGGGACGTCATCCAAGATGGCGTCCCTCGAATTCCGATTGGCTGATAGGATTCTATCAGCCAATCGGAATTAAGGTAGGAATTTTCTGATTGGCTGATGGAATCAGCCAATCAGAATATAGTTCAATCCGATTGGCTGATCCAATCAGCCAATCAGATTGAGCTCGCATTCTATTGGCTGTTCCGATCAGCCAATAGAATGCGAGCTCAATCTGATTGGCTGATTGGATCAGCCAATCGGATTGAACTTGATTCTGATTGGCTGATTCCATCAGCCAATCAGAAAATTCCTACCTTAATTCCGATTGGCTGATAGAATCCTATCAGCCAATCGGAATTCGAGGGACGCCATCTTGGATGACGTCCCTTAAAGGAACCGTCATTCGTCGTCTAGTCGTCGGAAGAAGAGGATGGATCCGCGCTGGAGGTCTTCAAGATGGAGCCGGTCGTCATCGGATGGAAGAAGATAGAAGATGCCGCTTGGAGAAGATGTTTGCCGGTCCGGATGTCCTCTTCTTGCCGGATAGGAGGAAGACTTTGGACCCTCTTCTGGACTTCTTCAGTGGATGTCTAGCCCCCGCTTGGCTTGGATGAAGATCTTGGAGCCAGGACGGATCGGTGAACCTGGCATGGTGAAGACAAGGTAGGAAGATCATCAGGGGGGTAGTGTTAGGTTTATTTAAGGGGGGTTTGGGTTAGATTAGGGGTATGTGGGTGGTGGGTTGTAATGTTGGGGGGGGGGTATAGTATGTTTTTTTTTACAGGCAAAAGAGCTGAAATTCTTGGGGCATGCCCCGCAAAGGGCCCTGTTCAGGGCTGGTAAGGTAAAAGAGCTTGTAATATTTGTATTTTAGAATAGGGTAGGGAATTTTTTATTTTGGGGGGCTTTGTTATTTTATTAGGGGGCTTAGAGTAGGTGTAATTAGTTTAAAATTGTTGTAATATTTTTCTTATGTTTGTAAATATTTTATTATTTTCTGTAACTTAGTTCTTTTTTATTTTTTGTACTTTAGATAGTTTATTTAATTTTATTTATTTGTAGCAATTGTGTTTATTTAATTTATTGATAGTGTAGTGTTAGGTTAATTGTAGGTAATTGTAGGTAGTTTATTTAATTATTTTATTGATAGGGTAGTGTTAGGTTTAATTATATCTTAGGTTAGGATTTATTTTACAGGTAAATTTTTAATTATTTTAACTAGGTAACTATTAAATAGTTCTTAACTATTTAATAGCTATTGTACCTGGTTAAAATAATTACAAAGTTGCCTGTAAAATAAATATTAATCCTAAAATAGCTATAATATAATTATAATTTATATTGTAGCTATATTAGGATGTATTTTACAGGTAAGTATTTAGCTTTAAATAGGAATAATTTATTTAATAAGAGTTAATTTATTTCGTTAGATGTAAATTATATTTAAGTTAGGGGGGTGTTAGTGTTAGACTTAGCTTTAGGGGTTAATCCATTTATTATAGTAGCGATGAGCTCCGGTCGTCAGATTAGGGGTTAATAATTGAAGGTAGGTGTCGGCGATGTTAGGGAGGGCAGATTAGGGGTTAATACTATTTATGATAGGGTTAGTGATGCGGATTAGGGGTTAATAACTTTATTATAGTAGCGCTCAGGTCCGCTCGGCAGATTAGGGGTTAATAAGTGTAGGTAGGTGTCGGCGACGTTGTGGGGGGCAGATTAGGGGTTAATAAATATAATATAGGGGTCGGCGATGTTAGGGGTAGCAGATTAGGGGTACATAGGGATAACGTAGGTGGCGGCGATTTGCGGTCGGAAGATTAGGGGTTAATTATTTTAAGTAGCTTGCGGCGACGTTGTGGGGGGCAAGTTAGGGGTTAATAGATATAATACAGGGGTCGGCGGTGTTAGGGGCAGCAGATTAGGGGTACATAAGTATAACGTAGGTGGCGGTCGGCAGATTAGGGGTTAAAAATTTTAATCGAGTGGCGGCGATGTGGGGGGACCTCGGTTTAGGGGTACATAGGTAGTTTATGGGTGTTAGTGTACTTTAGGGTACAGTAGTTAAGAGCTTTATAAACCGGCGTTAGCCAGAAAGCTCTTAACTCCTGCTATTTTCAGGCGGCTGGAATCTTGTCGTTAGAGCTCTAACGCTCACTGCAGAAACGACTCTAAATACCAGCGTTAGAAAGATCCCATTGAAAAGATAGGCTACGCAAATGGCGTAGGGGGATCTGCGGTATGGAAAAGTCGCGGCTGAAAAGTGAGCGTTAGACCCTTTAATCACTGACTCCAAATACCAGCGGGCGCCCAAAACCAGCGTTAGGAGCCTCTAACGCTGGTTTTGACGGCTACCGCCGAACTCTAAATCTAGGCCATAGTTTTAAATGTTTTTTTTTTGTTTTTTTTATGAAGATTGTCTGCAATGCAGTGATTGGTTTCTAATCCATATATCTATAAAAAGTCTTATTTTCTGATGCTATACTTTTATTAACTGCTGTGAAGGTTACTTTTATTTCTATGGTTAATATTCTATAGATGTTTCATGCAAGACTGCAGTGATTGTGTAACCATAGTACAGTATATTTTCCATACTTTTAATGCACAAAGATATATTTCTCTCTGACGCATACTCACTGTGTCATTTGAGGAATCATCATACATACCTGGACATATCACTTTGAAAATGCAGTCATTTTCTACGCAGCTTTTACAACTATATGTTCTTGCCATCTTCTGAAATCCTACATTGAAATGCACAAAGCAAGACTTACTTAAAGGGACATTAAACCCAAATTGTTTCTTTCAGGATTTAGAAAGAGCATGCAATTTTAAACAACTTTCCAATTTATTTCCATTATCTAATCTGGTTCATTCTCTTGATATCCTTTGTTGTAAAGCATATCTAAATAGGCTCAGTAGCTCCAGATTGGTTTCTGCACATAGGTGCTGTGTGTGATTGGCTCACCTATGTTTATTGCTATTTCTTCAGCAAAGGATAGCTAAAGAATTAAGCAAATTATATAATACAAGTAAATTGGAATGTTGTTTAAAATTGCACTCTCTACCTGAATCATGAAAGAAAACTTTTGGGTTTCATGTCCCTTTGATTGGTTGATGAGCAAAGTTTACTGGCAGCCCTTGACATTCCTAATAAATTGAATGATCTACAAATACAGTGGGCAAAAAAGTATTTAGTCAGCCCACCAATTGTGCAAGTTCTCCCACTTAAGAAGATGAGAGAGGCCTGTAATTTTCATCATAGGTATACCTCAACTATGAGAGACAAAATGTGGAAACAAATCCAGACAATCACATTGTCTGATTTGGAAAGAATTTATTTGCAAATTATGGTGGAAAATAAGTATTTGGTCACCTACAAACAAGCAAGATTTCTGGCTCTCACAGACCTGTATCTTCTTCTTTAAGAGGCTCCTCTGTCCTCCACTCATTACCTGTATTAATGGCACCTGTTTGAACTTGTTATCAGTATAAAAGACACCTGTCCACAACCTCAAACAGTCACACTCCAAACTCCACTATGGTGAAGACGAAAGAGCTGTCGAAGGACACCAGAAACAAAATTGTAGACCTGCACCAGGCTGGGAAGACTGAATCTGCAATAGGCAAGCAGCTTGGTCTGAAGAAATCAACTGTGGGAGCAATAATTAGAAAATGGAAGACATACAAGACCACTGATAATCTCCCTCGATCTGGGGCCCCACACAAGATCTCACCCCGTGGGGTCAAAATGATGACAAGAACAGTGAGCAAACATCCCAGAACCACACAGGGGGACCTAGTAAATGACCTGCAGAGAGCTGGGACCAACGTAACAAAGCCTACCATCAGTAACACACTACGCTGCCAGGGACTCAGATCCTGCAGTGCCAGGCGTGTCCCCCTGCTTAAGCCAGTACATGTCCGGGCCCGTCTGAAGTATGCTAGAGAGCATTTGGATGATCCAGAAGCAGATTGGGAGAATGTCATATGGTCAGATGAAACCAAAGTAGAACTATTTAGTAGAAATACAACTCGTTGTGTTTGGAGGAGAGAGAATGCTGAGTTGCAAGCAAAGAATACCATACCTACTGTGAAGCATGGGGGTGGCAACATCATGCTTTGGGGCTGTTTCTCTGCAAAGGGAACAGGACGACTGATCCGTGTACATGAAAAAATGAATGGGGCCATGTATCGTGAGATTTTAAGTGCAAACCTCCTTCCATCAGCAAGGGCATTGAAGATGAAACATGGCTGGGTCTTTCAGCATGACAATGATCCCAAACACACCGCCTGGGCAACGAAGGAGTGGCTTCTTAAGAAGCATTTCAAGGTCCTGGAGTGGCCTAGCCAGTCTCCAGATCTCAACCCCATAGAAAACCTTTGGAGGGAGTTAAAAGTCCATGTTGCCCAGCGACAGCCCCAAAACATCACTGCTCTAGAGGAGATCTGCATGCAGGAATGGGCCAACATACCAGCAACACTGAAGACTTACAGAAAACGTTTGACCTCTGTCATTGACAACAAAGGATATATAACAAAGTATTGAGATGAGCTTTTGATATTGACCAAATACTTATTTTCCACCATAATTTGCAAATAAATTCTTTCCAAATCAGACAATGTGATTGTCTGGATTTGTTTCCACATTTTGTCTCTCATAGTTGAGGTATACCTATGATGAAATTTACAGGCCTCTCTCATCTTCTTAAGTGGGAGAACTTGCACAATTGGTGACTGACTAAATACTTTTTTGCCCCACTGTAGTATATAATGCATGTTATTATATCTTACAGGATAATATTCCACTAAATCAAAAGTTATGCTATAGAATTGATTTATGAAATAGTATAAAAATTCTCTGGATCCAAATATGTTCTCTAGTAATATAAATCTACATTAGTCCAACAGCACCCTCCTAATATTCCCTAACCAGTCTCGCCTTATGTCACGATCTTGCAACAAATAATATAATATGGGCCAGATTACAAGTGGAGCTTGAGCTCTAAAACTGCTAGGAGTAAATTTGTAATGATAGTGAGTGTACTACAAGGTGAAATTAAAAAGATAGTGAAAGAGTGAAACCCAACACACTCTAACTGTGGCTCAACTTAAAAAAAAAAAAATCAAAATAGGGTGGACACTTTATATATATATCCTTTTATGAGTATATAGCAATGTCTATGAGTCTGTGTGTGAGCATATCCCCACTGCAGATTCATGGCCGCCAGCAGGAGTGTGTTAATCAACTCGATCGTACTCGATCGGGTTGAATTGCTGCGATCTCTGTCCACTCTGTCCACCTGCTGTTTCTGGCAAGCCTGCAGACTCTCCAGAAACACGGGGCATCAAGCTCCATCCGGAGCTTAATAAATGGGCCTCTATGAGTGGAACATTATCTTAACTTGCGCACGTAAAGGAGCAAATTTTCCCATTTACATGTGCAAGTTAACCCCTTAAGGACAAGGACATTTTTCAATTTCTTTCCCTTAAGGACCAGGGCTATTTTTACATTTCTGCAGTGTTTGTGTTTAGCTGTAATTTTACTCTTACTCATTGACTTTTTAAATCAGCCAATAGTATTGATCCAATCAGCCAATAGGATTGAGCTTGCATTCTATTGGCTGATTGGAACTGTATGTCTAAAGTATGTCTTATTATGCCATACGAACAGACGGCTAGATTACGAGTTTTTTGTTTTGAGCTGTGCAGTGCTAACGAGCAGTTTATGCTCACCGCTCACTTACAGACAGCGCTGGTATTACGGGTTTTTACAAACCCAGCGTTAACTGCAAAAAAGTGAGCGTAGAGCAAAATTTTGCTCCACATCTCACCTCAATACCAGCGCTGCTTACGTTAGCGATGAGCTGGTAAAACGTGCTCGTGCACGATTTCCCCGCAGGAATCAATTAGGGAGAGCCGACTGAAAAAAACCCTAACACCTGCAAAAAAGCAGCGTTTAGCTCCTAACGCAGCCCATTGATTTCTATGGTGAAATAAAAGTTATGTCTACACCTAACGCCCTAACATGAACCCCGAGTCTAAACACCTCTAATCTTACACTTATTAACCCCTAATCTGCCGCCCCCGACATCGCAGCCACCTACATTATATTATTAACCCCTAATCTACTGCTTCGGACACCGCTGCCACCTACATTATATGTATGAACCCCTAATCTGCTGCCCCCAACATTGCTGACACCTACATTATATTTATTAACCCTTAATCTGCTGCCCCCAAAGTCGCCGCAACCTAACTACATTTATTAACCCCTAATCTGCCGTCCCGAACGTCGCCACCACTATAATAAAGTTATTAACCCCTAAACCTAAGTCTAACCCTAACCCTAACCCCCTCTAACTTAAATATAATTTAAATAAAGCTAAATAAAATTACTACAATTAACTAAGCTTAGGGTTTATTTTTATTTTACAGGCAACTTTGTATTTATTTTAACTAGGTACAATAGTTATTAAATAGTTATTAACTATTTAATAACTTCCTAGTTAAAATAAGTACAAAAGTACCTGCAAAATAAACCCTAACCTAAGTTACAATTACACCTAACGCTACACTACAATTAAATTAATTACAATTATTTACAATTAAATAAAATTATCTAAAGTACAAAAAAAACAAAACACTAAATTACAGAAAATAATAAACAAATTACAAGATTTTTAAACTAATTACACCTAATTATTTAGTTAATTGTAGTAATTTTATTTAGATTTCTTTAAATTATATTTGTTAGGTGTGGTTAGGGTTAGGGTTAGACTTAGGTTTAGGGGCTAATAACTTTATTATAGTGGCGGCGACGTTGGGGGCGGCAGATTAGGGGTTAATAAATGTAGGTAGGTGGCAGCGATGTTAGGGCCGGCAGATTAGGGGTTAATAATATTTAAAAAGTGTTTGCGATGCGGGAGTGTGGCAGTTTAGGGGTTAATATATTTATAATAGTGGCGGCGATGTCCGGTTTGGCAGATTAGGGGTTAAAAAACATAATTTATGCTTACCTGATAAATTTATTTCTCTTGTAGTGTATCCAGTCCACGGATCATCCATTACTTGTGGGATATTCTCCTTCCCCAACAGGAAGTTGCAAGAGGATCACCCACAGCAGAGCTGCTATATAGCTCCTCCCCTAACTGCCATATCCAGTCATTCGACCGAAACAAGCCGAGAAAGGAGAAACCATAGGGTGCAGTGGTGACTGAAGTTTAATTAAAATTTAGACCTGCCTTAAAAGGACAGGGCGGGCCGTGGACTGGATACACTACAAGAGAAATAAATTTATCAGGTAAGCATAAATTATGTTTTCTCTTGTTAAGTGTATCCAGTCCACGGATCATCCATTACTTGTGGGATACCAATACCAAAGCTTAAGTACACGGATGATGGGAGGGACAAGGCAGGAACTTAAACGGAAGGAACCACTGCCTGTAGAACCTTTCTCCCAAAAACAGCCTCCGAAGAAGCAAAAGTATCAAATTTGTAAAATTTTGAAAAGGTATGAAGCGAAGACCAAGTCGCAGCCTTGCAAATCTGTTCAACAGAGGCCTCATTTTTAAAGGCCCAGGTAGAAGCCACAGCTCTAGTAGAATGAGCTGTAATTCTTTCAGGGGGCTGCTGTCCAGCAGTCTCATATACTAAACGGATTATACTCCGAAGCCAAAAAGAAAGAGAGGTTGCCGAGGCCTTTTGACCTCTCCTCTGTCCAGAGTAAATAACAAACAGGTGAGATGTTTGGCGAAAATCTTTAGTAGCCTGCAAGTAAAAACTTCAATGCACTGACTACGTCTAGATTATGCAAAAGACCTTCCTTCTTTGAAGAAGGATTAGGGCATAATGATGGAACAACAATCTCTTGATTGATATTCTTGTTAGAAACCACCTTAGGTAAAAACCCAGGTTTTGTACGCAGAACTACTTTATCTGAATGAAAGATCAGATAAGGAGAATCACAATGTAAGGCAGATAACTCCGAGACTCTTCGAGCCGAGGAAATAGCCATCAGAAAAAGAACTTTCCATGATAGAAGTTTAATATCAATAGAATGAAGGGGTTCAAACGGAACCCCTTGAAGAACTTTAAGAACCAAGTTTAAGCTCCATGGGGGAGCAACAGGTTTAAACACAGGCTTAATTCTAACTAAAACCTGACAAAATGCCTGAACGTCTGGAACTTCTGCCAGACGCTTGTGTAAAAGAATAGACAGAGCAGAAATCTGTCTCTTTAAAGAACTAGATGATAGTCCTTTGTCCAAACCCTCTTGGAGGAAAGACAATATCCTAGGAATCCTAACCCTACTCCCTGAGTAATTCTTGGATTCACACCAATGAAGATATTTACGCCAAATCTTGTGGTAAATTTTCCTGGTGACAGGCTTTCGTGCCTGTATTAAGGTATCAATTACTGACTCGGAGAAGCCACACTATGATAGGATCAAGCGTTCAATCTCCATGCAGTCAGTCTCAGAGAAAGTAGATTCGGATGATTGAAAGGACCTTGTATTAGAAGGTCTTGTCTCAGAGGCAGAGTCCATGGTGGAAAGGATGACATGTCCACTAGGTCTGCATACCAGGTCCTGTGTGGCCACGCAGGCGCTATCAATATCACCGATGCTCTCTCCTGTTTGATTTTGGCAATCAGACGAGGGAGCAGAGGAAACGGGAAACACATAGGCCAGGTTGAAGAACCAAGGCGCTGCTAGAGCATCTATCAGTGCCGCTTCTGGGTCCCTGGACCTGGATCCGTAACAAGGAAGCTTGGCGTTCTGGCGAGACGCCATGAGATCCAGTTCTGGTTTGCCCCAACGGAGAACCAATTGAGCAAACACCTCCGGATGGAGTTCCCACTCCCCCGGATGAAAAGTCTGACGATCCGCCTCCCAGTTCTCTACCCCTGGGATATGGATCGCTGATAGGTGGCAAGAGTGAGTCTCTGCCCAGCGAATTATCTTGGAGACTTCTGACATCGCTAGGGAACTCCTGGTCCCCCCTTGATGGATGATGTAAGCCACAGTCGTGATGTTGTCCGACTGAAATCTGATGAACCTCAGTGTTGCTTACTGAGGCCAAGCTAGAAGAGCATTGAATATTGCTCTTAACTCCAGAATATTTATTGGGAGGAGTTTCTCCTCCTGAGTCCATGAACCCTGAGCCTTCAGGGAGTTCCAGACTGCACCCCAACCTAGAAGGCTGGCGTCTGTTGTTACAATGGTCCAATCTGGCCTGCGAAAGGTCATACCTTTGGACAGATGGACCCGAGATAACCACCAGAGAAGAGAATCTCTGGTTTCCTGATCCAGATTTAGTAGAGGGGACAAATCTGTGTAATCCCCATTCCACTGACTGAGCATGCATAATTGCAGCGGTCTGAGATGCAGGCGCGCAAATGGCACTATGTCCATCGCCGCTACCATTAAGCCGATTACTTCCATACACTGAGCCACCGTGGGGCGCGGAATGGAGTGAAGAACACGGCAAGCATTTAGAAGTTTTGATAACCTGGACTCCGTCAGGTAAATTTTCATTTCTATAGAATCTATCAGAGTCCCTAGGAACTCTTTTCTTCGTTCACTTTCCACCCATGCGACCTCAGAAATGCCAGAACTATCTCTGTATTAGACTTGGCAATTTGAAAGCTTGACGCCTGTATCAGGATGTCGTCTAGGTAAGGAGCCACCGCTATGCCTCGCGGTCTTAGAACCACCAAAGTGAGCCCAGAACCTTTGTAAAAATTCTTGGGGCTGTAGCCAACCCGAATGGAAGAGCTACAAACTGGTAATGCCTGTCTAGAAAGGCAAACCTCAGGAACAGATGATGATTCTTGTGGATCGGAATGTGAAGGTAGGCATCCTTTAAGTCCACTGTGGTCATGTACTGACCCTCTTGGATCATGGGTAAAATGGTTCGAATAGTTTCCATCTTGAATGATGGAACTCTGAGGAATTTGTTTAGGATCTTTAGATCCAAAATTGGTCTGAAGGTTCCCTCTTTTTTGGGAACCACAAACAGATTTGAATAAAACCCCTGTCCTTGTTCCGTCCGCGGAACTGGATGGATCACTCCCATTACAAGGAGGTCTTGCACGCAGCTTAGGAATGCCTCTTTCTTTATCTGGTATGCAGATAATCTTGAAAGGTGAAATCTCCCTTGTGGGGGAGAAGCTTTGAAGTCCAAAAGATATCCCTGAGATATGATCTCCAACGCCCAGGGATCCTGAACATCTCTTGCCCACGCCTGGGTGAAGAGAGAGAGTCTGCCCCCTACTAGATCCGTTGTCGGATAGGGGGCCGCTCCTTCATGCTGTCTTGGAGGCAGCAGCAGGCTTTCTGGCCTGCTTGCCCTTGTTCCAGGACTGGGTAGGTTTCCAGGCCTGCTTAGATTGAGGAAAAGTTCCCTCTTGTTTTGAAGTAGAGGGAGCTGATCCTGCACCTGCCTTGAAATTTCGAAAGGCACGAAAATTAGACTGTTTGGCCCTTGATTTAGCCTTGTCCTGAGGAAGGGTATGACCCTTACCTCCAGTAATGTCAGCAATAATTTCTTTCAAACCAGGCCCGAATAAGGTCTGCCCCTTGAAAGGAATGTTAAGTAATTTAGACTTTGAAGTCACATCAGCTGACCAGGATTTAAGTCATAGCGCCCTACGCACCTGGATGGCGAATCCGGAATTCTTAGCCGTTAGTTTAGTCAAATGAACAATGGCATCAGAAACAAATGAGTTAGCTAGCTTAAGTGTTCTAAGCTTGTAAATAATTTCAGTCAATGGAGCTGTATGGATGGCCTCTTCCAGGGCCTCAAACCAGAACGCCGCCGCAGCAGTGACAGGTGCAATGCATGCAAGGGGCTGTAAAATAAAACCTTGTTGAATAAACATTTTCTTAAGGTAACCCTCTAATTTTTTATCCATTGGATCTGAAAAATCACAACTGTCCTCAACCGGGATAGTGGTACGCTTTGCTAAAGTAGAAACTGCTCCCTCCACCTTAGGGACTGTCTGCCATAAGTCCCGTGTAGTGGCATCTATTGGAAACATTTTTCTAAATATAGGAGGTGGGGAAAAGGGCACACCGGGTCTATCCCACTCCTTACTAATAATTTCTGTAAGCCTTTTAGGTATTGGAAAAACATCAGTACTCACCGGCACTGCATAGTATTTATCCAGCCTACACAATTTCTCTGGCACTGCAATTGTGTCACAGTCATTCAGAGCAGCTAATACCTCCCCAAGTAACACACGGAGGTTCTCAAGCTTAAATTTAAAATTAGAAATCTCTGAATCAGGTCTCCCCGATTCAGAGACGTCACCCACAGACTGAAGCTCTCTGTCCTCAGGTTCTGCATATTGTGACACAGTATCAGACATGGCTCTTACGCGCTCTGTATCTCATCTAACCCCAGAGCTATCGCGCTTGCCTCTCAATTCAGGCAATCTGGCTAATACCTGTGACAGGGTATTATTCATGATTGCAGCCATGTCCTGCAAAGTAATCGCTATGGGCATCCCTGATGTACTTGGCGCCATATTAGCGTGCGTCCCTCGAGCGGGAGGCGAAGGGTCCGACACGTGGGGAGAGTTAGTCAGCATAACTTCCCCCTCGACAGACCCCTCTGGTGACAATTCTTTTATAGATAAAGACTGATCTTTACTGTTTAAGGTGAAATCAATACATTTAGTACACAATCTCCTATGGGGCTCCACCATGGCTTTTAAACATAATGAGCAAGTAGTTTCCTCTGTGTCAGACATGTTTGTACAGACTAGCAATGAGACTAGCAAGCTTGGAAAACACTTTAAACAAAGTTAACAAGCAATATAAAAAACGTTACTGTGCCTTTAAGAGAAACAAATTTTGGCAAAATTTGAAATAACAGTGAAAAAAGGCAATTACACTAACAAAGTTTTTACAGTGTATGTAACAAGTAAGCAGAGCATTGCACCCACTTGCAAATGGATGATTAACCCCTTAATACAAAAAACAGATTAACAAAACGAAAAATATGTTTTTTAAACAGTCATAACAACTGCCACAGCTCCTACTTTTGAAGCCTTTTAAGCCCATCAGAGATGTCCTATAGCATGCAGGGGACTGCTGAGTGAAGCTGAATGTCACAGTTTGTAATTTTAACTGCACCAACTGTAACTTTTATACTATAACAGTGGAAAGCCTCAGGAAACTTTCTAGCAAAAATAAAGCCAGCCATGTGGAAGAAACTATGCCCCAATAAGTTTTATCACCAAAGCATATATAAAAAGGATTAAACATGCCAGCAAACGTTTTATATTACACTTTTATAAGAGTATGTATCTCTGTTAATAAGCCTGATACCAGTCGCTATTAAATCACTGCATTTAGGCTTAACTTACATTAATCCGGTATCAGCAGCATTTTTCTAGCAAGTTCCATCCCTAGAAATATGTTTACTGCACATACCTTATTGCAGGAAAACCTGCACGCCATTCCCTCTCTGAAGTTACCTCACTCCTTAGAATATGTGAGAACGGCAATGGATCTTAGTTACTTCTGCTAAGATCATAGAAATCACAGGCAGATTCTTCTTCTAATGCTGCCTTTGATAAAACAGTACACTCCGGTACCATTTAAAAATAACAAACTTTTGATTGAAGTTAAGAAACTAACTATAATACACCACTCTCCTCTTACTACGTCCATCTTTGTTGAGAGTTGCAAGAGAATGACTGGATATGGCAGTTAGGGGAGGAGCTATATAGCAGCTCTGCTGTGGGTGATCCTCTTGCAACATTTTTTGTAATGAAATCTGCAGATTTTGGAAAAGGCATAAGAGCCTTTAGAAGCTGATTTTTTTTAATGGCGTGAATTCTACCTGACCATGAAACTGGATATCCTTTAAATGCCAGGAGAATACATTTGCTGTTGTGGTTCTTTTTTGCACTTTATGATAAAGGTTATAAAGTAGCAAGACGGTGTTCTTCTAATTTACAAGGTGTTTTTTTACAAAAAATAAACATTTAGGGCAAGATTACGAGTGGAGCGCTATTTAGCGCTTTTGCTAGTGCTCTAATTGTGCTAGAGGTAAACATTTTGCACTCATCACCTTGCGCTCGTATTGTGAGTTAAAAGTAAAAAGTTATTGCTCTCGTGCTAACCTGACGTTCGCAAAAAAGCCGAACTTATAATATCATACAAGAGCGATAACCTATTCCCTCATAAAAAACAGTGGAGCAAAAAAAGTGGAAAAAACCTGATCGCATATTCTCATGTGTGCTAACCCGACATGAAAATATGAATATTTCACATTCTAATGTTCTTCACATAGAATAATATGTTGTATTTATTCATAAATACAGATTTTTATATATATATATATATATATATATATATGATGGTATTTTGGTACACTATATTTCTATACCTATAGATATACATGATTATTTATAGATATTAACATATATATATATATATATATATATATATATATATATATATACTATATATATAGGAAATACTTAGAACATACTCTGTTATGTGCAGAACATTGGAATGTGAAATAATTACAGTAAGTACACATTCTTTCCTACCCCACCATACATTTACCTCCTCCCCAGTTAGTCATTCAGTATTATCCAGAGAGAAAAAAACATACATTCTTGATCTCTTCTCATGACAAATATGCCCTTTTTTTTTTTTTTTTTTTTAAATCAAGCTGCAGATTTTTTTTTTCAGACAGATTTTAAAGAGTCCTTTTATTTTCCTGTCCCCAGTATCACGTGACAGCCGTCAGTCAATCACAGACTCATATACATGAGCTACGAAGAAAGGACACATATAGAACAAAGTAAATTTGATAATGGAAGTAAATTGGAATTTTCTGTCTAAACCATGAACATTTAATTTTTCATGTGTGTGTGTACGTGTATATATATATATCTATATATATATATATCTCAAACAAATATCCCACAGTAGTTGTAAATGGGAAGCGGCACTCACTGGATTTTTGAAGACAATCAAAGGCCTAGATTTGGAGTTTGGCGGTAGCCGTGAAAACCAGCGTTAGAGGCTCCTAACGCTGGTTTTAGGCTACCGCCGGTATTTGGAGTCACTCAAAATAGGGTCTAACGCTCACTTTTCAGCCTCGACTTTTCCATACCGCAGATCCCCTTACGTCAATTGCGTATCCTATCTTTTCAATGGGATTTTTCTAACTCCGGTATTTAGAGTCGTTTCTGAAGTGAGCGTTAGACATCTAACGACAAAACTCCAGCCGCAGGAAAAAAGTCAGTAGTTAAGAGCTTTCTGGGCTAACGCCGGTTCATAAAGCTCTTAACTACTGTACTCTAAAGTACACTAACACCCATAAACTACCTATGTACCCCTAAACCGAGGTCCCCCCACATCGCCGACACTCAAATAAAATTTTTTAACCCCTAATCTGCCGACCGCCACCTATGTTATCCTTATGTACCCCTAATCTGCTCCCCCTAACACCGCCGACCCCTGTATTATATTTATTAACCCCTAATCTGCCCCCCTCAACGTCGCATCCACCTGCCTACACTTATTAACCCCTAATCTGCCGAGCGGACCTGAGCGCTACTATAATAAAGTTATTAACCCCTAATCCGCATCACTAACCCTATAATAAATAGTATTAACCCCTAATCTGCCCTCCCTAACATCGCAGACACCTAACTTCAATTATTAACCCCTAATCTGCCAACTGGAGCTCACCGCTACTCTAATAAATGTATTAACCCCTAAAGCTAAGTCTAACCCTAACACTAACACCCCCCTAAATTAAATATAATTTACATCTAACGAAATTAATTAACTCTTATTAAATAAATTATTCCTATTTAAAGCTAAATACTTACCTGTAAAATAAATACTAATATAGCTACAATATAAATTATAATTATATTATAGCTATTTTAGGATTTATATTTATTTTACAGGTAACTTTGTATTTATTTTAACCAGGTACAATAGCTATTAAATAGTTAAGAACTTTTATTAGGGGGCTTAGAGTAGGTGTAATTAGTTTAAAATTGTTGTAATATTTTTCTTATGTTTGTAAATATTTTTTTATTTTTTGTAACTTAGTTCTTTTTTATTTTTTGTACTTTAGATAGTTTATTTAATTGTATTTATTTGTAGGAATTGTATTTAATTAATTTATTGATAGTGTAGTGTTAGGTTAATTGTAGGTAATTGTAGGTAGTTTATTTAATTAATTTATAGATAGTTTAATTGTAACTTAGGTTAGTATTTATTTTACAGGTAATTTTGTAATTATTTTAACTATTTTAGCTATTAAATAGTTCTTAACTATTTAATAGCTATTGTACCTGGTTAAAATAATTACAAAGTTGCCTGTAAAATAAATATTAATCCGAAAATAGCTACAATGTAATTGTAATTTATATTGTAGCTATATTAGGGTTTATTTTACAGGTAAGTATTTGGCTTTAAATAGGAATAATTTATTTAATAAGAGTTAATTAATTTCGTTAGATTAAAATTATATTTAATTTAGGGGGGTGTTAGTGTTAGGGTTAGACTTAGCTTTAGGGGTTATTCCATTTATTAGAATAGTGGTGAGCTCCGATCGGCAGATTAGGGGTTAATAATTGAAGTTAGGTGTCTGCGATGTTAGGGAGGGCAGATTAGGGGTTAATACTATTTATTATAGGGTTAGTGAGGCGGATTAGGGGTTAATAACTTTATTATAATAGCGGTGCGGTCCGCTCGGCAGATTAGGGGTTAATAAGTGTAGGCAGGTGGAGGCAACGTTGAGGGGGGCAGATTAGGGGTTAATAAATATAATATAGGGGTCGGCAATGTTAGGGCAGCAGATTAGGGGTACATAGGGATAATGTAAGTAGCGGCGGTTTACGGAGCGGCAGATTAGGGGTTAAAAATAAAATGCAGGTGTCAGCGATAGCGGGGGCGGCAGAATAGGGGTTAATAAGTGTAAGGTTAGGGGTGTTTAGGGGTACATATTAGAGTGTTAGGTGCAGACGTAGGAAGTGTTTCCGCATAGCAAGCAATGGGGCTGCGTTAAGAGCTGAACGCGGCTTTTTTGCAGGTGTTAGGTTGTTTTTCAGCTCAAACAGCCCCACGAGCACGTTTTTGAGGCTGGCCGCGTCCGTAAGCAACTCTGGTATTGAGAGTTGAAGCTGCGTTAAAAATGCCTACGCTCCTTTTTTGGAGCCTAACGCAGCCTTTATGTGGACTCTCAATACCAGAGTTATTTTTATGGTGCGGCCAGAAAAAAGCCGGCGTTAGTTTTTCGGGTCGTTACCGACAAAACTCCAAATCTAGCCGAAAGACTTTTATTTTCAAAACACTCCTGTGACGTTTCGGGGTCGTTGACCCCTTCCTCAGTCAGTGCAAAGTGAATCAAACTATTGCTATAAATAACATGTACAATCAAATATGCAAATAACATTCAAGTAACAAACAAAAAAAACATTGTACATACCTCTCTCTACGTTTGTGAACTGTAGTGGTTTGAAAAACAAGCACTTCCGGTATCCTCTCATATATGATCCTACCCTAGCATCACCATGGTGATGTGTGTACACAAAATCACAAAATGTAATAAAAACGAAAAAATATAAAGTGACCTAATACGTGCCGACAAAATATTGTCAATTTTTAAGGTGTTAATGCAATATACCAATAAAAATAAAACATATAAACAACATAAAAATAACCAAACGGCTGTAGTTTGAGAGACTAATAACACCAGTAGTAGCGGATTAAATCAAAGAATTCAGATAAGTGGCTATAATGTCTGTTAAAGAACAGAGATACATTGCGGGGGGATCCTCGCTTTGCGATAATAGCCTTGTTATATTGAAATTCTAAGATGTGCATTGTACATAAATAGATCCATATATGTGTAGAATATGTGTAACTATTTAGTAAGTTTAAATGAATAAACATGAAAATGTGACATGCAATCCAGAGACCTAAAAACATGGTGTTAAGTACATAGTTAGTGCAAACGAAATAGTTTGAAACGAAATATTTTCTGGCAGTGATGTGCCTGTAGCTATGTAGTGAACCCATAAGCAATTGCTTTATTAGCAAAAAATACTTGGATAAGAGAACTGTTCAGTAGCAAACATTGTCATTACATCATAAAAATATGGGTGCAAGTTA
The DNA here is from genome assembly GCF_027579735.1 of Bombina bombina. NCBI lineage: Eukaryota > Metazoa > Chordata > Amphibia > Anura > Bombinatoridae > Bombina > Bombina bombina. Next base: position 237,175,259 of record NC_069506.1, read on the forward strand.
AAGGCAAAGTTAATGCAAATTTAATAATTTGGTGAGAATTAACTATGGCAGTCATATGCCCATGATTCAGTAAAACACTAGTCGTTAATATTGAAGTTGTTAATGAAATTATATCATCGTCACCCCACAAATCAAGAATTGGACAGTGACGAATATACTGATCAATGATATGATCAGCAAAACAGAGACTTATATCCAATAGAAAAACATATAATAGCCCAATGGGCTTAAGTAATATACCCAATAATTAGATACATAAAGTGGTCAATATCCTAGATATGGAGGCTGCAAAGTCAAATCCCTGAGAGAGATCAGAGATATTGGCCTTGAAGCAAATTGATAAAATCTATCATAAATTATAGAGGGAACCATATTCTAGGGTATTGTATCTCATTTTATTGGGAATGTTTAAAGGAAACAGTGCCACTCAAGCTTCACATTTAGTCCTTTGGGACTTAGAGTGTCCAGTTTATGGATCCATCTGGATTCGAATTGGATTAGTTTCTTGTCCCTGTTCCCCCCTCGTTTTAGGGGCGGTAAATGATTATTTATCATGGTTCTTAATTGTGATAAAGAGTGTCCCATTTCAGCGAAGTCTCTTGCGACTGGTTGGTCAGAGGCACCCTTGTCTAGGGCGGCTCTTATGGCAGAGCGGTGGTTGGCCATCCTTATCCTCATGGTGTCAATCGTCTTCCCTACATAATAAAGTCCACATGCACAGATGATGATGTAGATTATGTCCAATAGCAATAGTTTTAAGACATTCATCCGTTGGATCACCAAAGACTTACAAGAGTCCCTATTACAGGGTGGAGAACCAACATTTTACAATCTCAGTAAATTGGAGAAACAAGCTTTTGACTCATTAAAAAACAATTCTAAGGGGGGGGGGGGGAGCCAACCGCCAAGCAGAGCAGAAGCTATCATATAGAGCTCTCCAAACCAATACTGGTTTAAACTATTAAAAACTACTATTTCTTGGGCAAATCAGATCTACACTCTTCTATAAGTTCTGTTAAGAGGCCCCTGAACCAGACTATCTGATGAAGATTTTAGAGAAGACGCTTTGTCATTAAGCTCCAGCATGAAGCAGCCCTGAACTAGGAAAGCTACAAGCCGCCATTTCTGAGGCCTAGTCTTTCCTTTCTCAACTAGGCGGATTTCAACGCATCACTTCTCCATAGAAAGCTACTACAATAAAATCTTCTGTGGCGGGGACCCGGACCTGCAACCGGACCCCCATAACTTTTTAACTACTAGCAAATATCCTGTCTTGTGATTGCTACTCCGTTCAGGGCAGCTGAACCCCCCCCTCACCATCCTCCTCCCTCCCTCACACTGGGGACTTTGCGGAGAGCTACGGAACGACAGCTATGAGTGACAGCTTCTGTGTCACTCACTGGCAGCTGCCTATACATATCCATCGCACTTACCAACATGGCACTCGTATACAGGGCGGAGGAAATCCGATGTCAGAGATCAATAGTACAGTACCTTGATCTCCAGCAAAGCCTGCAGGTACTCATGGATCTGGCTAAGTTCCTGCCACAAGTCAGAGCGGCTCCGCTGCAGAGGGACACAGAGACCTGTCTGGACCGCAATAAAAAGCGGCACCTGAGAGACTGCGCTATACCTACTACAGCACAAGCCCTTGTGACTAAATCCACATCGCCCTGCAGCGAGTCACTGACTAATGAGACACTTTTAAGAAGCCGCTTTGTACCCCAGCCACCTAGATGTGCGGCTAATATCGGGACTCACTCTTCTTTCTCTCAGGACTCCCCTAGGTATGACCTGGGGAAGACGCACAAAGGAGATTCAAAAATATGCAGAACCGGCTATGACCCACTGTGCTGTGTTGTCCAGATATCCCCCACCTTTCCGATAGTGCCCACGCACACCACGTGGGAAACATGGCATTGAATCTTTAATCTGGACCTACACTATCTAGTTGTGCCCAAATCTGGAATAGGCTAAGTGTATTTACCCATATATTTGGTCTCCAGGGGATATGGGTCTGTTTTATAGCAGTCGACTCCTCATGCACCATGACCTCCTCTCTTTAAATAAAAGTCTCTCATGGTTTACATGAGGTAGCAAGATAGCCCAGCACAGATGTCTAATCCTCTAAAGACCTAATAGAGATTGTTAAGCCTTTTCATATGTTGTTAAGTTATTGTATATATGAAGTCTATTTGACAGATGTTTACCTAATAGCTGACGACCACTCTTATCACCTCAGGAGACTCCCCTCCTATAGCACACAAACCTATGAGGCCTGGCATTGTTTATTTCTTCATGTTACTCTATCATCTTTGTTCTCGTTTCATGACTCACCTCCCCTATCTCTTAATCCACATATGAACACCCAGTGCACTTCCTAAGTCTCCCTTCTCCCTGTATATAGTAGGGTATAGTAGTACATATTCGTCTATACATGCCACACTTAATTTAAAGCAATTCATTATAACTCCGCTCCCCCCCTCCCCACCCCTACACTGGGTTCTTTACCCATTTCTCTTTTAACCTAAGCGGCTCTTGCCCGCTGCATTCTTTTCCTGCCCTCGCAGATTTATTACCAATTATATTGTTGACATAAATTTTTTTGACATACTATCATCTTGCATCCTCTTCAGCTTACAAAGTGCGGTTACATAAGCTTACCTAGCCACAAGACAATGATTTAAGTATCTTAACCCACACCCATACTATTCCTCATAACAGTAAAAAGAGACCCTATATTTACTTCCGTGACCTTACACCGTACTACCCGCTTACAAATGAAGACCTAAGTGTATGTTGGGTGCGAGAAATTATTTTCACTTAGATGTTTAACACTCATCGTGTAGTTTTACATATCTGTAAACCTATATGCATATATTCATGTGAAGTTGTAATATGTTATTATTTCTTGTGTGTCTCAATAAAAAATTTATTAAAAAAAAAAAAAAAAATTCTAAGATTTTTATATGTGAAGCGGACAAGGGGGGTGCCTGACAGATAGATAACACAAGCCGCTTATTTTATGAGTTGGAATACATCAATAAAGAATTAAAAGCCTTTCTAACTGTAGATTTCCCCATTGTACCCATTTTGTATACTTTGCCAAAAGTTACAAAGATGCTCTCAATCCACCAGGATGTCCAATATTTTCGGCCAGGGGCTCACTGCTACAGTCAATAGCACAGTATGATGTAGATTCCATTCTACAACCATTAGACCTACACATGCCATCTTATATATACGTGTCTGGACATTTAATCTCCAAATTATATACCCTACATGACATCACTCCACAAGATATTCTCGTCACCTTAGATGTTAATAGTCTCTATACTTCCATACCAAACTAGGAGGGACTAGCTGCTGTACAGGCACAATTACTAAGATACCCATACATTGGACCACTACCCAATGTAATTTGCGAACTTCTACATTTATGCTTAAACCTAAATTATTTCAAATTTGAAAATAACTACTATTTACAAATAGCTGGGACTGCCATGAGCTCAAACGTAGCACCATGCTATGCAAATCTTTTTGTAGCAGAATTTGAGAAAAATAACAGTCTTCTAAATACAACAGAAATACATCGATGATGTTCTACTAATTTGGCGTGGGGGTGAAACATCACTTTTAAATTGGTTTGCCAAACTCAATGCTCTACCTAGTCCTCTGAAATTCACGATCCAATATAACAAAGAACAGATTGACTTTCTGGATATTAGGATCTTCAAATTTGATCAAAAATTGGGTACCACTTTGTACAGAAAACAAACTGACAGGAACTTGATCCTTCATGGTAAGAGCTGTCATCCACCAGCCCTTCTACATGCAATCCCCAAAGCACAATTTGACAGAGTGATATGAAATAAAACATTAGAGGACAACAAACAAACACAAATAAAAGAAACGGAACAGAGATTTATACAGAGAGGCTATGGTGCAAAAATACTAATGGAATCCAAAAAGAAAGCACTAGATGCCAAATACAAACTGATCAAAACAGAGCAGAAAAGTCTTACTTTCACTACGACATACAACCCAGATAAGAAACTGGTTAACTCCATTTTACGCAAACATTGGGACATTATTAAATCTGATTCAAATCTACCATTTGGGGACTTTGACCCAGCACTAGTGGGTTTCCGCAGAGGTACTAACCTGAAGGACCAATTGATCAGACCCGATATGGATGACAAGGGAACTCAGAGAACATGGTTACCATCCAAAAAAAACAGGCTGCTACCTCTGTGTGAGATGCACCACTTGCAACAGTTTGATCCCTGGATAAACATTTCATCATCCACATGCAAACAAAAAACTCATGATCAAACATCATGTTACCTGCACTATGACGCACATAATTTACATAATCATCTGTGCAGTTGGACTTTACTATGTAAGGTAGACGAGTGACATGAGGATAAGGATAGCCAACCACCGCTCTGCCATATGAGCTGCCCTAGACAAGGGTACCTCCGACCAACCGGTCGCAAGACACTTCGCTGAAATAGGACACTGTATTACAATTAAGAACCATGATAATTGATCATATACTGCCCATAAATCGAGGGGGGAACAGGGACAAGAAACTAATCCAATTAGGATCCAGATGGATCCATAAACTGGACATTCTAAGTCCCAAAGGACTTAATGGGATGCTTAAATGGCACTGTTTCCTTTAAACATTCCCAATAAAATGAGATACAATACCCTAGAATAGGGTTCCCTCTATCATTTATGATAGATTTTATCAATTTGCTTTAAGGATAGAAAGTAATTTTTATATTTATTTGTTATACAAAAAAATCTGTTATATGATATTTTCACACAAATTAATGTGTATTTGTATTTTTAGAAGTCATGATATGCTTTTATCCCATTTTTATTTTAAATAAATGATTATTAATGCTAGAATTTGTACATATATCTTTGCACATACTTGTATACATATATATATATATATATATATATATATATACTGTATATATATATATATATATATATATATATATATAAATATATACAGTATATATCAAAGTAAAATACAATCACTGAAAAGCTCAGCTCCAGCCCGACCGTAGACACTTCTTAAATGCACTTGTGCAGTGGCCCAATACAGCATGCATCAACAATTTGAGAGCTTAATAAAGGAAAATCCTCAGTGTAAGTGTAACACAAACTGAATATGAAGAACTAAGTGTACCGTATAGAACCTCGGTCACAGACTCCCCAGTACTCTGCACATACAGACTTGTTGGGAAACAACTCTGCTCAGCATACCACCTGGACAACCTCTGGGTACAACTGACTTGCTCCGTTCCCGTGTCCTCATGCCTCTGGGGTCCGCAAGGCCTTTGTTGTTGTGCTTCTCCAATCCAGTGACACTATAGGCAGCATATAGTGTAAACTGCTTAATGTTTGAACGCTTGAACCTTTGTTGTATCAGGTGTATGGAGAGTGGGCTGTGATAGATCAATCACTCACACCTGATCTCAGAAAGCCAATCCGGGACAAAGGCAGGATCCAAAAGTTAAAATACAATAGGAGGTGCCAGTTAAAATGGAGTGAATAATGCAGTTAAAAAAAGAAGAAACCGTCACCCTCCAGGACAAATAAAACATATCCTCTTTATTGGTCACAATACAAAAACAAAATTTATGCTTACCTGATAAATTCCTTTCTCCTGTAGTGTAGTCAGTCCACGGGTCATCCATTACTTATGGGATTATAACTCCTCCCTAACCGGAAGTGCAAGAGGATCACCCAAGCAGAGCTGCTATATAGCTCCTCCCCCCTACGTCATATCCAGTCATTCGACCGAAACCAAACGAGAAAGGAGAAACTATAGGGTGCAGTGGCGACTGGAGTATAATTTAAAATTTAGGCCTGCCATAAAAACAGGGCGGGCCGTGGACTGACTACACTACAGGAGAAAGGAATTTATCAGGTAAGCATAAATTTTGTTTTCTCCTGTTAAGTGTAGTGAGTCCACGGGTCATCCATTACTTATGGGATACCAATACCAAAGCTAAAAGTACACGGATGACGGGAGGGACAGGCAGGATCTTTATACGGAGGGAACCACTGCCTGAAGAACCTTTCTCCCAAAAACAGCCTCCGAAGAAGCAAAAGTGTCAAATTTGTAAAATTTGGAAAAAGTGTGAAGTGAAGACCAAGTCGCAGCCTTGCAAATCTGTTCAATAGAGGCCTCATTTTTAAAGGCCCAAGTGGAAGCCACAGCTCTGGTAGAATGAGCTGTAATTCTTTCAGGAGGCTGCTGTCCAGCAGTCTCATAGGCTAAACGTATTATACTACGAAGCCAGAAGGAGAGAGAGGTAGCCGAAGCCCTTTGACCTCTCCTCTGTCCAGAATAGACGACAAACAGGGAAGAAGTTTGTCGAAAATCTTTAGTTGCCTGCAAATAAAATTTCAGGGCACGGACAACGTCCAGATTGTGCAGAAGTCGTTCCTTCTTTGAGGAAGGATTAGGGCACAATGAAGGAACAACAATCTCTTGATTGATATTCCTGTTAGTGACTACCTTAGGTAAGAACCCAGGTTTAGTACGCAGAACTACTTTGTCTGAATGGAAAATCAGATAAGGAGAATCACAATGTAAGGCAGATAACTCAGAGACTCTTCGAGCCGAGGAAATAGCCATTAAAAACAGAACTTTCCAAGATAACAGCTTGATATCAATAGAATGAAGGGGTTCAAACGGAACACCCTGTAAAACGTTAAGAACTAAGTTTAAGCTCCATGGTGGAGCAACAGTTTTAAACACAGGCTTAATCCTGGCCAAAGCCTGACAAAAAGCCTGAACGTCTGGAACTTCTGACAGACGTTTGTGTAAAAGGATGGACAAAGCTGAGATCTGTCCCTTTAACGAACTAGCGGATAAACCCTTTTCTAAACCTTCTTGTAGAAAAGACAATATCCTAGGAATCCTAACCTTACTCCATGAGTAACTCTTGGATTCGCACCAATGCAAGTATTTGCGCCATATTTTATGGTAAATTTTCCTGGTAACAGGCTTTCTAGCCTGTATCAAGGTATCAATCACTGACTCCGAGAATCCACGCTTTGATAGAATCAAGCGTTCAATCTCCATGCAGTCAGCCTCAGAGAAATTAGATTTGGATGTTTGAAAGGACCCTGCACCAGAAGGTCCTGTCTCAGAGGTAGAGACCATGGTGGACAGGACGACATGTCCACTAGGTCTGCATACCAGGTCCTGCGTGGCCACGCAGGCGCTATTAGAATCACCGATGCTCTCTCCTGTTTGATCCTGGCAATCAATCGAGGAAGCATCGGAAAGGGTGGAAACACATAAGCCATGTTGAAGACCCAAGGTGCTGTCAGAGCATCTATCAGAACCGCTCCCGGGTCTCTGGACCTGGATCCGTAACAAGGAAGTTTGGCGTTCTGGCGAGAAGCCATGAGATCCAGATCTGGTTTGCCCCAACGCCGAAGTATTTGGGCAAAGACCTCCGGATGAAGTTCCCACTCCCCCGGATGAAAAGTCTGGCGACTTAGATAATCCGCTTCCCAGTTCTCCACGCCCGGGATGTGGATCGCTGATAGGTGGCAAGAGTGAGACTCTGCCCAGTGAATTATCTTTGAGACTTCCATCATTGCTAGGGAACTCCTTGTCCCTCCCTGATGGTTGATGTAAGCCACAGTCGTGATGTTGTCCGACTGAAACCTGATGAACCTCAGAGTTGCTAACTGAGGCCAAGCCAGAAGGGCATTGAAAACTGCTCTTAATTCCAGAATATTTATGGGAAGGAGACTCTCCTCCTGAGTCCAAGATCCCTGAGTCTTCAGGGAATTCCAGACAGCGCCCCAACCTATCAGGCTGGCGTCTGTTGTTACAATCGTCCAATCTGGCCTGCTGAAGGGCATCCCCTTGGATAGGTGTGGCCGAGAGAGCCACCATAGAAGAGAATTTCTGGTCTCTTGATCCAGATTCAGCATAGGGGACAAATCTGAGTAATCCCTATTCCACTGACTTAGCATGCACAATTGCAGTGGTCTGAGATGCAGGCGTGCAAAGGGTACTATGTCCATTGCCGCTACCATTAAGCAGATTACCTCCATGCATTGAGCCACTGACGGGTGTGGAATGGAATGAAGGACCCGGCAAGCAATTAGAAGTTTTGTTAACCTGACCTCTGTCAGATAAATCTTCATTTCTACAGAATCTATAAGAGTCCCTAAGAAGGGAACTCTTGTGAGTGGCAATAGAGAACTCTTTTCTTCGTTCACTTTCCACCCATGTGACCTTAGAAATGCCAGTACTAACTCTGTATGAGACTTGGCAGTTTGGAAACTTGACGCTTGTACCAGAATGTCGTCTAGGTACGGAGCTACCGATATTCCTCGCGGTCTTAGTACCGCCAGAAGAGAACCCAGAACCTTTGTAAAGATTCTTGGAGCAGTAGCAAACCCGAAGGGAAGAGCTACAAACTGGTAATGCCTGTCTAAGAAGGCAAACCTTAGATACTGGAAATGATCTTTGTGAATCGGTATGTGAAGGTAGGCATCTTTTAAATCCACTGTGGTCATGTACTGACCCTTTTGGATCATGGGTAAGATTGTCCGAATAGTTTCCATTTTGAACGATGGAACTCTTAGGAATTTGTTTAGGATCTTTAAATCCAAGATTGGTCTGAAGGTTCCTTCTTTCTTGGGAACCACAAACAGATTTGAGTAAAACCCTTGTCCGTGTTCCGACCGCGGAACCGGGTGGATCACTCCCATTAGTAAAAGATCTTGTACACAGCGTAGAAACACCTCTTTCTTTATCTGGTTTGTTGACAACCTTGAAAGATGAAATCTCCCTTTTGGAGGAGAAGTTTTGAAGTCCAGAAGATATCCCTGAGATATGATCTCCAACGCCCAGGGATCCTGGACATCTCTTGCCCAAGCCTGGGCGAAGAGAGAAAGTCTGCCCCCTACTAGATCCGTTTCCGGATTGGGGGCCCTCACTTCATGCTGTCTTAGGGGCAGCAGCAGGTTTTCTGGCCTGCTTGCCCTTGTTCCAGGTCTGGTTAGGTTTCCAGCCCTGTCTGTAGCGAGCAACAGTTCCTTCCTGTTTCAGAACATAGGAAGTTGATGCTGCTCCTGCCTTGAAGTTACGAAAGGCACGAAAATTAGACTGTCTAGCCCTTGGTTTGGCTCTGTCTTGAGGCAGGGCATGGCCCTTACCTCCAGTAATGTCAGCGATAATTTCTTTCAAACCGGGCCCGAATAATGTCTGCCCTTTGAAAGGTATGTTAAGCAATTTAGATTTAGAAGTCACATCAGCTGACCAGGATTTTAGCCACAGCGCTCTGCGCGCCTGAATGGCGAATCCGGAATTCTTAGCCATAAGTTTAGTTAAATGTACTACGGCATCAGAAATAAATGAATTAGCTAGCTTAAGGGCTTTAAGCTTGTGTGTAATCTCATCCAATGGAGCTGTGTCAAGAGTCTCTTCCAGAGACTCAAACCAGAATGCCGCCGCAGCCGTGACAGGCGCAATGCATGCAAGGGGTTGCAATATAAAACCTTGTTGAACAAACATTTTCTTAAGGTAACCCTCTAACTTTTTATCCATTGGATCTGAAAAGGCACAGCTATCCTCCACCGGGATAGTGGTACGCTTAGCTAAAGTAGAAACTGCTCCCTCCACCTTAGGGACCGTTTGCCATAAGTCCCGTGTGGTGGCATCTATTGGAAACATCTTTCTGAATATAGGAGGGGGTGAGAAAGGCACACCGGGTCTATCCCACTCCTTGTTAACAATTTCAGTAAGTCTTTTAGGTATAGGAAAAACGTCAGTACACGTCGGTACCGCAAAATATTTATCCAACCTACATATTTTGTCTGGGATTGCAACCATGTTACAATCATTCAGAGCCGCTAACACCTCCCCTAGTAATACACGGAGGTTCTCAAGCTTAAATTTAAAATTTGAAATGTCTGAATCCAGTTTATTTGGATCAGATCCGTCACCCACAGAATGAAGTTCTCCGTCTTCATGTTCTGCAAATTGTGACGCAGTATCAGACATGGCCCTAGCATTATCAGCGCACTCTGTTCTCACCCCAGAGTGGTCTCGTTTACCCCTAAGTTCTGGCAATTTAGATAAAACTTCAGTCATAACATTAGCCATGTCTTGTAAAGTGATTTGTAATGGCCGCCCTGATGTACTTGGCGTTACAATATCACGCATCTCCTGAGCGGGAGATGCAGGTACTGACACGTGAGGCAAGTTAGTCGGCATAACTTTCCCCTCGTTGTCTGGTGAATTTTTCTTAACATGTACAGATTGGCTTTTATTTAAAGTAGCATCAATGCAATTAGTACATAAATTTCTATTGGGCTCCACATTGGCCTTTGAACATATTGCACAAAGAGATTCCTCTGTGTCAGACATGTTTAAACAAACTAGCAATTAGACTAGCAAGCTTGGAAAATACTTTTCAAATGAATTTACAAGCAATATAAAAAACGTTACTGTGCCTTTAAGAAGCACACAAAAAAACTGTCACATTGAGATAACAATGAACCGGTTTAGTTATAGCAATTAATTTTTCACATGAAATGCATTAATTTAGCAAAGGATTGCACCCATTAGCAAATGGATTATTAACCCCTTAATACCAAAAAACGAATAACAAATAAAATATATACATTTTTATCACAGTCAAAGCACAGTCTCACAGGTCTGCTGTGAGTGATTACCTCCCTCAAACTAGTTTTGGAGACCCCTGAGCTCTGTAGAGACGTCCTGGATCATGCAGGGAGAATAAGGAAGACTGTGACTGAATTATTAATGCATAGTAAAAGCGCCAAAATAGGCCCCTCCCACTCATAATACAGCAGTTGGGGAAGCTCAGTAAACTGATTTTATTCAAAATAAACGACAGCCAAGTGGAAAATAATGCCCATAAATTTTTCACCAAGTACCTCAGATAGAAAAACGATTAACCTGCCAGTAAACGTTTTAAATATATGAAATGATAATAAAAGCCTGTTGCTAGTCGCTATCCCTGCAGAAAGGCTATAAGTTATATGTATACAGTATTTTCTTAGTGAAGTGCCATTCCCCAGAAATACTTTAGTGCCAACATACATACATAACAGCCTGATACCAGTTGCTACTACTGCATTTAAGGCTGTACTTACATTATATTGGTATTAGCAGTATTTTCTCAGTCAATTCCATTCCTTAGAAAATAATATACTGCAACATACCTCTTTGCAGGTGAACCCTGCCCGCTGTCCCCTGTTCTGAAGTTACCTCGCTCCTCAGAATGGCCGAGAACAGCAAATGGATCTTAGTTACGTCCGCTAAGATCATACACAAACTCAGGTAGATTCTTCTTCTAATACTGCCTGAGAAGAAACAACACACTCCGGTGCTGTTTAAAACAACAAACTTTTGATTGAAGAAATAAAAACTAAATTTAGTAACCACACTCCTCTCACACATCCTATCTATTAGTTAGGTGCAAGAGAATGACTGGATATGACGTAGGGGGGAGGAGCTATATAGCAGCTCTGCTTGGGTGATCCTCTTGCACTTCCTGTTAGGGAGGAGTTATAATCCCATAAGTAATGGATGACCCGTGGACTGACTACACTTAACAGGAGAAACACATAAATACCCTCAATGACAATAAATTCTACTGGGAATCATTTTATTCTCCACCCAGACCCACAAACGCCAATGGTCTCCTACAGGCTAGTCCACCCACTACCTCAGCCACATAGACCATGATTGTAGGCAATAGATCTAATTGTTAGAACTTGTCGTTCTCGACTTTGCAGGCATATCTGTACCCTCATCTTGAGCAACTCTATCTGTGAAACTTTCTTGTTCTCCTTTTCTTTTTCCTTTTGTCTCTCCTAAGTTACTTTCTTACCTTTCCTTAATCCCCCTTCTCTTTAATTTAGATAACTTTAATGATCACCGTAAGAGGTTGTGTTGACAGTGTTATAGTTGTATGGAGCATTTAAAGAAGTAATAAACTCAGGCTGAGCATAAAGGACTATTACAATTTCCAGAAGATTACTTTTAATCATCTACAAGGTTTGGGAAACTTAGTGTTGCCATTATGTATATTTGGTATATTTTCTACCACAACAACAAGCCCAACTAACTTTACTTATTCCTTTTTGTTGCCATATATGAAAACATGTTTATGCCTGTTTTTCACATGTTATTGTGACCGATCACTGTTTTCACTACCTGTAAACTGTACTTAAGAAAATGAAAAAAAACTATTGTTAAAAACAAAACAAAAAAAACCCATATAAATACAACAGCCAGAGCACGCCTGAAATGTTTCGGTTTGGTAGCCTTAATCATAGACGTGCCTAAATGAGGTAGACAAGACATCTGTTATTTAAAAACAAAGCTGTGAACCTATTGGTTAATTATAATACACATGTGACCTATACTCATTAGTAATAGTGAACCAACAGCACTTAACCCTATGTGCACATGTTTGCAAAAAGTATCAATTAGTATATGCTCATACTACATTTTCCAGTAATTAAAAAACAATGATGTGTACTGATATAGGCGATAATATACCAGAAACAATTACACTGTATGGTCATGTCTAATTAGACAAGAATAAATATCATTATGCCCTAAGTAACATTATGGTAACAATGTGGTAACAAAATGTATAGTATATGTATATGCATATATGTGTGGCAACTTTGTTAATAACTGTGACTACGCCATTTTAACGCCTGAATTTGACAGATCAATTGTAACACTAATTTTAACAACACACATATACGCATATAGAGATATACAAAATAACCATGTCTCTAACTTGCACCAAATATAATGATTGCAGTATCAGTGGATGTAACCCTGCCTAATATAGTTACTAGGGTGAGGATTGTATTATACAAAAAACCCCAAAGGATGCCATTTGCCGTAAGATCCTATCAAACAAACCCTAATGGGCTGACATGGAAATATGGAACAGCATAAACGACACCATTGCATCTCCAATAGATCTCAAATATTGAGATAAGTAGTAAAACATAGCTAAATAATATGCCTACCATATAAATATACCAAAATGACAAAGAGTCCATACATGTTCTATCATGGGGTGAATATATAAACTTAGCTCCAAATAGTTAATGATATCATATACACTATTAAACCCTTGTGGGATCCTAGTCCCTAAGGTAAATATCCTTATGTTTATGTACCAATTTGGTAATGTCCCCACCTCTTTTGGATGCTTTTACATGTTCTATGACCATCCAATTAAATGTTGTACTGTCATTTTTATGATCCAGAATAAAATGTTTAGCTGGATCTGAACTATGTTAAGATCTCTTGATGTCTTAGAGATGTTGACGAATCCTCTCTTACTACCCGTATGGTACAACCCACGTACTGCTTGTTGTTGCAGCTACACCATATTAGGTAATTAACATTTTTACTCCTGCAATTGATGTAGGAAGAAACCAGATATTCTTTTCCCGTAACCGTACTCACAAAACTAATCCTTTTCTCCATATAGCTACAAGGAATGCAAGATACGTAATCACACTTATACATTCCTCTATTCTCAAGCCACACACTCCCCCTACTCTTAGTGCGCAATTCGTTGGGGGATAAAATGTTGCCTAAAGTTAATCCTCTACGATAAGAGAAACGATACCCACGTTCAACCAAGCTGCACAACTGATCGTCTGCTGTAAGCATGGGTACATGCTTTCTTATAAATTTGCATACTTGTTTATAGTCCGTAGAATACTGAGTAACAAACTAAATGGGTTGCATGTCCCTTTGGATTTTCTTGTTCTTCTCCTTATCTTTTAAAAGAGTTGTTCTATCCATACCATCTACCTCCATTTTTGCCCTATGAATAGTCTATTTATTATAACCTCTCATAAGCAACCTTTTGACCAAATCCTGACTTTGTCTCTCATAATCAGTGCCATCTGAGAAATGTATATAATATATTCACTAAGTATACATTTTCCACAGTGGACATTAGTTATGGTCAATTAACTACCTTAACCTGTTCATATACTGAATTTTCCTTAATCTCTGATTGTTCTATTTTATCTTATCTTATTTGATGTTGGTCTTCAAATGTTTGTGTGCTTTTTATTCTCGATATTATGTGTTTTCATTTTGATCAACTGATTTTTCTAACCTGATCTTTTGTGCTATCATTCATGAAAAGGTTAATATGCTCATATTGTACACTTGGCACAAGGTGCCTTTAAGGGTAGTACCTGATGCATTTACTTATATGTAAATTCTAGTATATTTAATCTATTAATATGAGTTGGATAAACATGTTAATCATTAGACATCTATTAGCACACATTTAAAATGTATAATAGTAGATTACTTCCTAAGGGATATAACCACTAAATAATTTTCTGATTTTATATTACTATGATCATCAACATACAATTATTAGCATAGAGAATATGATTAAGCCTTAGAATAAGTGAAAAAGAACCAACATTTGTTATTACTAACCAGGTGTGTCCTGGCATTTAGTGAATCAATAAGGGTTTCATCTATAGGGTACACTTACATACTACAATTGTTGTTGTTTATTAGTGAATCCCGTACCATTAGGATTTAGGTGGCTTTTATTTTACATTATTATCATCCCCATTTTTCATTGCAACCCATTATCTTAGTAATATTGGCTCTAATATATTGTTATCATCTTTCATAGGATAATTTTATTGATCTATCTTCCAAATAGAGTCCATTAGCTTTAGAACTACAGTATCCACACAGTGAGTAATTAGACTTATTTTTTATATTTTTTTTATTGATGTAAAGTGTATATACACTAAGCAGTAAAATCCTCTGATTGTTATCTACATTTATGATACTAAGTGTGTGGTGACTAGCAAATACTTGCACATTGAATGTTGAGCCTATACCCTATAAGCAGTTAAGGCATATTAAGGCAAATATTTTTTTTATTAAAGTGTATTTACCAATAACTAATTGCGTTTAGATCTTAGGATAATTCTTTATATGGTAAACCATTATAGTATATGGTAATAAAAGTACCTGGACACTATGAGGCCTACTTATCAAGCCGTCAACTGTGCTGCATTCGCCGGCACCAATACGCTCGCCTGACATCGCCTAACATCGCGGCCGCAGACCTAGATACGCTCTCCTTATTTATTAAAAAAGCTGAAAAAAAACGCACACCAAGTACGGGGCGATGAGCAGCGGACTGTTGTTAACTAACAGTCATCGATCTCGCTGCTATTCTGCTTTTTACCCAACTTTATTTATATCTTGTCACTAAGCACCGCCACTATACTAAAATGTTTAACGCCTATCCCGCCACTCCCGGACCCCGCCGCAACTAAATAAAGTTATTAACCCCTATCCCGCCCCTCCTGGACCCCACCGCAACTCTAATAAAGTTCTTAATCCCTAAACCGCTGCTCCCAGACCCCACCGCAACGCTAATAAAGTTATTAACCCCTATCCCGCTGCTCCCGGAGCCCACCGCAACTCTAATAAAGTTATTAACCCCTATTCCATCGCTCCCCTACACCGCCGCAACAAACTAAATGTATTAACCCCTATCCCTCCGCTCCCGGAGCCCACTGTAACTAAATAAATTTATTAACCCCTAAACCCCTGGCCTTCCACATCACTACCACTTACTAAACCTATTAACCCCTAAACAGCCAGCCCCCCACATCGCATAAACTAAATTAACCTATTAACCCCTAAACCTAACATCCCGCTATCTGTACATTCAAATTACAACATCCCTATCTTATAATAAATTTAAACTTACCTTTAGATTTAAATTAAACTATATTAAACTATTAATTAACCTACCCTAACTATTATACTAAAATTACATTAAACTATATTAAACTATTAATTAACCTACCCTAACTATTATACTAAAATTACATTAAACTATATTAAACTATTAATTAACCTACCCTAAATATTATACTAAAATTACATTAAACTATATTAAACTATTCAAAAATCTACCCTAACTGTTATACTAAAATTACATTAAACTACAAATTAAATTAACTAAATTACATATTTAAAAAGCTAACCCTACTCAAATAATTTAAATTTACTATTAAAAATTACAAAGTTACAAAAAACTAACAACTAAGTTACACAAAATAACAAACACTAAGTTACAAAAAAAAAAATAAACACTAAGTTACACAAAATAAAAAATAAATTATCAAATATTTAAACTAATTACACCTAATCTAAGAGCCCTATGAAAATAAAAAATCCCCCAAAATAAAAAAACCCTAGCCTACAATAAACTACCAATGGCCCTTAAAAGGCATTGCCTCAAAGAAATCAGCTCTTTTACCTGTAAATAAAAATACAAACACACCCCAACAGTAAAATCCACCACCCATACAACCAACCACCCCAAATAAAATTATATTTTAAAAAACCTAAGCTCCCAATTGCCCTGAAAAGGGCATTTGGATGGGCATTGCCCTGAAAAGGGCATTTAGCTCTTTTTCCGTCCAAAGTCCCTTATCTAAAATTAAAACCCACCCAATAAACCCTTAAAAAAACCTAACACTAACACCCGAAGATCCACTTACAGTTTTTGAAGACCCGACATCCATCCTCAACGAAGCGGCAAGAAGTCCTCAGGAAGTCTTCATCCAAGCGGGCCGAAGTCTTCATCCAAGCTGGCAGAAGTCTTCATCCAGACGGCATCTTCTATCTTCATCCATCCGGCACGGAGCAGCTCCATCTTCAAGACATCCAGCGCAGGGTCTGGGAGCGGCGGGATAGGGGTTAATAACATTATATAGGTGGCGGTGGGCTCCAGGAGCGGCGGGATAGGGGTTAATAACATTATGTAGGTGGCGGCGATGTCGGGGCGGCAGATTAGGGGTGTTTTAACTCTGGGTTCATGTTAGGGTGTTAGGTGTAAACATAACTTTTATTCTAGCATAGAAATCAATAGGATATCGGGCAGCAGCGAACATAAGCTTTCACTGCTTTCAGACTCCCATTAATTCCTATGGCATCCGTGGCCCCTAGGGTGGCGGATTGAAAACCAGGTATGCTGGGCCGGAATACTGGCGAGCGTACCTGTTAGATATTTGATAAATCGCAAAAGTAGTCAGATAGTGCTGAATTTGTATTCGTAACATCTGTAATGACGTAAGCATTGATCTGTGTCTGACTGAGACCTGCGGATCGTATGTTACGTCACAAATTTCAACTTTTGCCGGTCTGTAGACTTTGATAAATAGGGCCAATTAGGCTCGCCACAATTACGCTGCAGAATTCCAGCGTATTTGCGGTTGACGGCTTTATAAATAGGCCTCTATGTCTCAGACAACTACTAGTGAGTAATCTGAGTTCTATTCACTAACCTCCATATCTGACTTGGAGGAACTTGAGAAAGACTTTGAAAGAATTTGAAAGTGAAAGTGTTAACCCTCTGGGTGATAGATTCCTTAGCATGGAACAACTAATGAAAAAAGAAACTAAATTAAAGTGGGATAAGTGGACATTGGAACACTATATCCACTTGAAAATCATACCCAGAGGGCTAAGACTTAGAAAATTTCCAATGTTCTATCTATCTCTATCTATTGGGTTCTTGTAAAGCATGGCTATTTACTCGTAAGGGTCTCAAGGCACTGAGGGTTGCAGTTCAGTCGAAGAGCCAGGTCTTGAGGTTCTTTCTGAACTTAGTTAGGGCAGTAGCTTGTCTGAGGTGCAGCGGGAGGGTGTTCCAAGTCTTGGCTGCCAGGTGAGAGAAGGATCTGCCTCCTGCTGTGGTTTTCCTGATGCAGGGGATGACTGCGAGGGCTTGGTCGCCCGATCAAAGTTGTCTGGCAGGGGTGTAGAAGGTAACGCGGTGGTTCAAGTATTCGGGACCGATGTTGTGGAGGGCCTTGAATGCGTGGGTGAGAAGCTTGAAGGTTATTATTTTGTTGATGGGGAGCCAGTGCAGGTCCCGCAGGTGTTTAGTGATGTGGCATTGATGAGGGATGTCGAGGATTAGTCTGGCCGAGGCGTTCTGGATGCGCTGTAGTCTTTTTTGGAGCTTGATGGTGGTGCCGGCGTAGAGTGCGTTACCATAGTCCAGTCGGCTGCTGACGAGAGCGTGAGTGACAGTCTTCCTGGTCTCGGTTGGGATCCATTTGAAGATCTTTCGCAGCAGGTGAAGTGTGTGAAAGCATGCAGAAGAGACGGCGTTGATTTGCCGGTCCAGGATGACGCCTAGATTTCGTGCATGGTCGTGGGGGTTGGAGGGTGTCCGAGGGCTGTGGGCCACCAGGAGTTATTCCAAGCGGATGTGGTGGGACCGAGAAGGAGGACTTCAGTCTTGTCTTCGTTCAGTTTTAGGCAGTTGTAGCTCATCCAGGTGGCGACTGCTGTCAGCCCTTCGTGGACGTTTCTCTTGGCGGTGGTGGGGTCACTGGTGAGTGAGATGATTAGCTGGGTGTCATCGGCATAGGAGACGATGTTGAGGTCATGTCGTCGGGCGATGGCAGTGAGAGGGGCCATGTAGATGTTGAATAGGGTGGGGCTCAGCGAAGATCCTTGGGGTACACCGCAGCTGATTTCTGTGGGCTTGGAGGTGAAGGGTGGGAGTCTAACTTTCTGGGTTCTGCCGGTGAGGAAGGAGGTGATCCATTCAAGGGCTTTGTGGCGTATGCAGGCATCGTGTAGTTGGTTGCGGAGGGTGAGGTGGGAGACAGTGTTGAATGCTGCTGAGAGGGAGAGGTCTAGGAGAATGAGGGCGGCAGTCTCTCCTCGGTCGAGTAGGGTGAGGATGTCATCTGTGTCGGCGAGGAGGGCAGTCTCGGTGCTGTGGTTGCTCCCGAAACCGGGTTGGGATGGGTCCAGGGTGTGGTTGGCTTCGATGTAGTCAACGAGTTGCGCGTTGATGGACTTCTCAATGACTTTGGCCGCAAAGGGGACCAGAGAGATTGGGCGGTAGTTCTTCGGATCATTGGGGTCAGCCGTGGGATTTTTCAGTAGGGGTTTTAATTCTGCGTGCTTCCAATCATCCGGGAAGGTGCCGGTTTTGATGGAGCAGTTGATGGTGCTGCAGAGCTCGGGGGCGAGGGTGTCACCCGCTTTGTTGAAAATGTGATGCAGGCATGGGTCCGAGGGTGCTCCGGAGTGGATCGATCTCATGATTCTGATGGTGTCCTCTGTGGTGAGGTCACCACAATACTGAGGACAAGGCCTTTATAGAGAAATGGAATAACAGCGTATCTGATTGTTCATTCAGACTTATGGAGTTAATTATAGAGTTTAAAGATGAACATCTCAGGGCCATTAGACAACAGATAGAAATTCTGCAGAAAGAACTTGATCTTTGTAAACTTGAATCTAAATATAAGGAATATGACAGCATTCTAAAAGACACTATTGCAGCACTTAAAAAGGACATAATTAAAAACAAAAAGGAAAAGTTTGCCCGTGATATGTCAGATTTTAATCAAGACAGAGTTTATATTTGGCAAAAAAGATCTAGGAGTAGATCTAGGAATAGGGACAATGGACGTAGGTGGCAAAATAGTAACAATAAAGAAAATACAAGTACTGTAGACGCAAATTTGTCTGGCAATACAGACTCAGGGGACAATTCAGATGATATTGACAACGAACTGTCAGAAAGGATCATACAAGAAATAGATAACAACGCTGTCAAATCTATATTAAAGCCACAGCGCCAACCAAAAAAGACAGTTGGTTTTAGCAAGGGACCGGACACCATGAAAGCAAACCCCAAAACAGGCATTAGTCATCTGGGTCCTTTACAAGGAACCAATCGTGGCAATACTGACAGTAATTTAGATGAAATAGAACAGGTTTTTCAGTTTCCCCTAGGAAACCCCATAAGAGGAGGAGGAGGGGGGGCAGAAAGCGGGGCCGTGCCAAAAAAGAATCAGCCAAGGTACCCACAGAGACAAGCGAGAACCAACAGGCAGAGCAAATACCATCAGTAGAGTTGGTTAATAATGTTATAAATTTGACTAAATATGATCTTAGTGACACCCAGAAGAGTTTCTTAAGTTTAGGGTTAGGTTTTGTTCCGTCACCAAGGTTCAACATGTTTGAAACACTTGTTGACGTTAATAAACCCATTAGACAGTTTAAGTTAAGAAAACATTATTCCAATGAAGGTGGTCTGGAGAATAGTCCATGTAGTGATGATCGGACACGTAACATAAATGATCCCTTTTTGGAATTTTCAGAGGAGAGGGACTTGCACACTTTGGGTACTTTGGAACAAGAGAGTTTTTTAGAACAAGGAGAAATCAATTCTCATACAGGATTCAGACCCAAATCGGTCTTTAATCCGGTACAAAGTAGAGGGGACATATTGGTCAACTTCCAGAGGAGAATAGAAGTAGACTTGGTTAATCTGTCTACCCAGCCACAAAAAAGTTTCCTGAATCTTTCCAAAGAGGAGAGATTAGCTCTTGATGCACTTAGGAACAATGAAAACCTGGTGATCAAGGCAGCGGATAAGGGGGGAAGTGTGGTAGTATGGGATGTCAATTCCTATTGCAGTGAAATTTTAAGTCAGATATGCAATAGTGAGAATTACAGGACATTAATAGGCAATCCCACTTGTAGATTCCACATGGAATTGGCATCCCTGTTAGATGATGGGCTACATTTAGGCCATTTCGATTGTAATACTTTCGAATTTCTTATGGTCAATAACCATGTCACCCCTATATTCCATATACTGCCTAAAGTTCATAAATCTCTTGAGTCTGTTAAGGGGAGACCGATTGTATCAGGCATAGGGTCTATTTTGGAAACATTATCAGAATGGCTTGACAGCATTCTTCAACCACTAGTATTGAGGCTATATAGCTATTTAAGAGACACTAAGCATTTATTACAAAAGATGGCTAATGTGTTTTGGCCACAAGGGTATGCTTGGTTAACTATTGATGTGGTGTCCCTTTATTCGTCCATACCACATGGTATAGGACTGGAGGCGATTAAGGATTTTCTTACCACTAAAACTAACTAAACAGTAGATTTAATTGACTATTTACTTCTTGTCACACGTTTTCTTCTAACGCATAATTATTTTTCTTTTGAGGGTACCTGTTACCTACAGACCCGTGGTATGGCCATGGGGGCCAAATTCACCCCTTCATATGCGAATTTGGTAATGGGGTGGTGGGAGGCCACCTACATCTATGGTGAGGGTAATCCCTTCTATACGGATATTAAGATTTATCATCACTTTATAGATGATCTAATCTTTATATGGACAGGTGGCAAGGAAAGAGCTGAGCTTTTTGTTGAATTAATATGAACCCTTGGGGTTTACAGTTTACGTTTGAATTTGATGAGGTTAAGATTAAATACTTAGATGTGACCTTAATGGCAGATCTTCTTAACAAATCAGTTGTCTCAACTATTTATAGAAAGCCTATATCAGGCAATACTGTTCTACATGGCAGACATTGCCACCCCAGGAGGGTACCTTATGCCATAGCTAAGGGGCAGTTTATATGAACCAAGTGAAATTGCTCAGATGGCACTGATTATGAGAGACAGAGTCAGGATTTGCTCAAAAGGTTGCTTATGAGAGGTTATAATAAATAGACTATGCATAGGGCAAAAATGGAGGTAGATGGTATGGATAGAGCAACTCTTTTAAAAGATAAGGAGAAGAACAAGAAAATCCAAAGTGACATGCATCCCATTTCGTTTGTTACTCAGTATTCTACGGACTATGAACAAGTATGCAAAATTATAAGAAAGCATTTACCCATGCTTAGAGTGGACGATCAGTCGTGCAGCTTGGTTGAACATAGATGTCGTTTCTCTTAAAAATGACAGTACAACATTAAATTGGAGAGTCATAGAACATGTAAAAGCACCCAAAAGAGGTGGGGACATTACCAAATTGGTACATAAACGCGAGGCATATTGGATATTTACCTTATGGACTAGGATCCCACAAGGGTTTAATAGTGTATATGATATTATTAACTACTAGGAGTGAAGTTTATATATTCACTCCATGATAGAGCATGTATGGACTCTGTCATTTTGGTATATTTATATGGTAGGCATATCATTTAGCTATGTTTTACTACTTATCTCAATATTTGAGATATATTGTGGATGCAATGGTGTCATTTATGCTGTTCTATATTTCCATGTCAGCCCATTAGGGTTTGAATGATAGGATCTTACAGCAAATGGCATCCTTTGGGGGGTTTTGTATAATACAATCCTCACCCTAGTAACTATATTTTCTCTTATCGTAGAGGAGTAACTTTAGGCAACATTTTATCCCCCAGCGAATTGCGCACTAAGAGTAGGGGAAGCGCGTGGTTTGAGAATAGAGGAATGTATAAGTGCGGTTATGGACCTTGTAGCTACATGGAGAAAAGGATTAGTTTTGTGAGTACGGTTACGGGAAAAGAATACCCGGTGGCTTCCTGCGTCAATTGCAGGAGTAAAATTTTTATTTTACCTGATATGGTGTAGCTGCAGCAACAAGCAGTGCGTGGGTTGTACCATACGGGAAGTAAGAGAGAGGATTCATCAACATCTCTCAGACATCAAGAGATCTAAACATAGTTCAGATCTAGCTAAACATTTTATTTTGGATCATAAAAATGACAGTACAACATTTAATTTTATGGTCATAGAACATGTAAAAGCACCCAAAAGAGGTGGGGACATTACAAAATTGGTACATAAATGCGAGGCATATTGGATATTTACCTTGGGGACTAGGATCCCACAAGGGTTTAATAGGGTATATGATATTATTAACTATTGGGAGTGAAGTTTATATATTTACTCCATGATAGAGCATGTATGGACTCTTTGTCATTTTGGTATATTTATATGGTAGGCATATCATTTAGCTATGTTTTACTACTTATCTCAATATTTGAGATATATTGGGCATGCAATAGTGTCTTTTATGCTGTTCCATATTTCCATGTCAGCCCATTAGGGTTTGTTTGATCGGATCTTACGGCAAATGGCATCCTTTGTTTTTTTTTGTATAATTCAATCCTTACCCTAGTAACTATATTAGGCAGGGTTACATCCACTGATACTGCAATCATTATATTTGGTGCAAGTTAGAGACATAGGGACATGAAGCCCTGTGTTTCTGGCGAGCCTTCAGGCTCGCCAGAAACACCAGTTATGAAGCAGCTGGTGCAATGCTGAATGCGGAGAGCATATTGCTCTCCGCATTCAGCGAGGTCTGTCGGACATGATCCGCAATGTTGGATCATGTCCGAGAGGCCTTTCATAAATAGGCGTTAAAATGGCGTAGTCACGGTTACTAACAAAGTTGCCACACATATATGCATATACATATACTATACATTTTGTTACCATAATGTTACTTAGGGCATAATGATATTTATTCTTTATTGTCTAATTAGACATGACCATACAGTGTAATTGTTTCTGGTATATTATCGCCTATATCTGTACACATCATTGGTTTTAATTATTGGAAAATGTAGTATGAGCATATACTTATTGATGCACATAGGGTTAAGTGCTTTTGGTTCACTATTACTAATGAGTATAGGTCACATGTGTATTATAATTAACCAATAGGTTCACAGCTTTGTTTTTAAATAACAGATGTCTACTTCATTTAGGCACGTCTATGATTAAGGCTACCAAGCCGAAACATGTCAGGCGTGCTCTGGCTGTTGTGTCTATGTGTTTTTTATTGTGACTAATAAAGAGGATATGTTTTAATTGTCCTGGAGGGTGCCGGTTTCTTCTTTTTTGATCTATATATATATATATATATATATATAAATGTCTAAATGTGGGAGGGCACTCACAGGACTTGTATTGAAGTACAACAAAGTGCAATTTTATTTCCAATTAAGTTTCACATTGATTTCAAATGTCGACGTTTCGACCCATGTACGGGCCTTCTTCAAGACAATTTATGATTATTGTAATGCTGCACGCATTACTCTCCAACGGTATGCAAACCGAACTCCCAGCAGAGCAGCATCTTTGTTAATGCTGCTCTGCTGGGAGTTCGGTTTGCATACCGTTGGAGAATAATGCGTGCAGCATTACAATAATCATAAATTGTCTTGAAGAAGGCCCGTACATGGGTCGAAACATCGACATTTGAAATCAATGTGAAACTTAATTGGAAATAAAATTGTACTTTGTTGTACTTCAATACAAGTCCTGTGATTGCCCTCCCCCATTTAGACATTTCTACATACTTATATGAGAATAGCACCCGGGCCGTGATTACACCTGTGTGGAAGGAGTGCTGGGCTACCGGCTATGTATATTATATATATATATTTATATATCTACAGTATCTCACAAAAGTGAGTACACCCCTAACATTTTTGTAAATATTTTATTATATCTTTTCATGTGACAACACTGAAGAAATTACACTTTGCTACAATGTAAAGTAGTGAGTGTACAGCCTGTATAACAGTGTAAATTTGCTGTCCCCTCAAAATAACAACACACAGCCATTAATGTCTAAACCATTGGCAACAAAAGTGAGTACACCCCTAAGTAGAAATGTCCAAATTGGGCCCAATTTGCCATTTTCCCTCCCGGGGTTATGTGACTTGTTAATGTTACAAGGTCTCAGGTGTGAATGGGGAGCAGGTGTGTTAAATTTGGTGTTATCGCTCTCACACGCTCTCATACTAGTCACTGGAAGTTCAACATTGCACCTCATGGCAAAGAACTCTCTGAGGATCTGAAAAAAAAAGAATTGCTGCTCTACATAAAGATGACCTAGGCTATAAGAAGATTGTCAAGACCCTGAAACTGAGATGCAGCACGATGGGCAAGACCATGCAGCGGTTTCAAAGGACAGGTTCCACTCAGAATAGGCCTCTCCATGGTCGACCAAAAGAAGTTGAGTGCATGTGCTCACCGTCATATCACGAGGTTGTCTTTGGGAAATAGACATATGAGTGCTGCCAGCATTGCTGCAGAGGTTGAAGGGGTGGGGGGTCAGCCTGTCAGTGCTCAGACCATACGCCGCACACTGCATCAAATTGCTCTGCATGGCTGTCATCCCAGAAAGAAGCCTTTCTAAAGATGATGCGCAAGAAAGCCTGCAGTTTGCTGAAGACAAGCAGACTAAGGACAATAATTACTGGAACCATGTCCTGTGGTCCGATGAGACCAAGATAAACTTATTTGCTTCAGATGGTGTCAAGTGTGTGTGGCGGCAACCAGGTGAGGAGTACAAAGGCAAGTGTGTCTGGTCTACAGTCAAGCATAATGTTGGGAGTGTCATGGTTTGGGGCTGCATGAGTGCTGCCGGCACTGGGGAGCTACAGTTCATTGAGGGAACCATGAATGCCAACATGTACTGTGACATACTGAAGCAGACTATGATCCCCTCCCCTCCGAGACTGGGCTGCAGGGCAGGATTCCAACATGATAAAGAACCCAAACACACCTCCAACACGACCACTGCCTTGCTAAAGAAGCTGAGGGTAAATGTGATGGACTGGCCAAGCATGTCTCCAGACCTTAACCCTATTGAGCATCTGTGGGGCATCCTCAACTGCAAGGTGGGGGAGCGCAAGGTCTTTAACATCCACCAGCTCCGTGATGTTGTCATGGAGGAGTGGAAGACAACTCCAGTGGCAACCTGTCAAGCTCTGGTGAACTCCATGCCCAAGAGGGTTAAGGCAGTGCTGGAAAATAATGGTGGCCACACAAAATATTGACATTTTGGGCCCAATATGGACATTTTAGCTGGTTGCTGACTGGAATATGAGAGTGCCTGCTTTTCTCCAATTTGACAATTTGACAATTACAGACCGGAACTAATTTTCAAACAAACTCACAAATGCATAATTTAATTTCTTTAAAAATAGGCTCTGACTGGAATAGAAGGTATCAACATGTGCACTAGAGTGCCTGCTTTTCTCCAATTTGACAATTTGACAATTACAGACCGGAACTAATTTTCAAACAAACTCACAAATGCATAATTTAATTTCTTTAAAAATAGGCTCTGACTGGAATAGAAGGTATCAACATGTGCACTAGATCATTCAGTTATATGAAAGTAGTTAGGGTTGGAAAAGTCAGAAGTTAAGCAGAAACTACTCATAGATGGTGAGGATATGGCTATGCAAATAAGTATTTCTACATATACAGAGGAATTAGATTATATTGAACACTATCAGGCCCATTTATCAAGCTCCGTACAGAGCTTGAAGGGCCGTGTTTCTGGCGAGTCTTCAGACTCACCAGAAACACAAATTATGAAGCAGCGGTCTAAAGACCACTGCTTCATAACCCTGTCCGCCTGCTCTGAGCAGGCGGACAGGAATCGCCAGAAATCAACCCAATCGAGTACGATCGGGTTGATTGACACCCCCCTGCTGGCAGCCGATTGGCCGCGAGTCAGCAGGGGGCGGCGTTGCACCAGCAGCTCTTGTGAGCTGCTGGTGCAATGTTAAATGCGGAGAGCGTATTGCTCTCCGCATTTAGCGAGGTCTTGCGGACCTGATCCGCAGTGTCGGATCAGGTCCGCAAGCCCATTGATAAATGGGCCCCTATACATGTTGTATTAATATGAGCATCCAGTTACACTCATTTCAGATCCCTCTCGATGTTGTATGTATTTGCATGGCATCTGTGTTCGCAGTGTTAATTATCATAGTATGACCAATGCAACAGCATGGTGCTCATAAGGAGACACATACTGGCCCTGCAATTGTAGAGGGATGGAGGTTGGTACTGTGATATGGAAGCATTAAACTGCTGGTCTGTGTTCATGACCAGATTTTAGTAATAAGACTGAATGAACAGTCAGTAGTTGAAGAGCAGGGGCAGAATGCTCATTGATGGGAGGCTACTGCTTGACCAGTCTGGGATATAACTAAAGAAACCTTAGACCCCATAGCAAAATGTAAAAAACTGAGCTCCTCCTTTACACCCTTCCCTTTTATTTTTCACCCATATAAGAGTAGTCATTTGATCTGTTGCACTTGAATGCTTTATTTGGGGGCACAACAAAGGCTAATTTTTAAATCTCTATTAAACCTCTCTGTGTCTGCTGTATAATAGAGAGAAAAGAAACAGAAAAATATGTCTAATGCTGCTCCCTAGAGCTTTGGGAGGGATAACAACTACATTCCTCGCATCCTAATCGATAAGCCTATAGTAACTAGAAGTCATTAGTGGTTAATGGTTGTGGTTGAGAGGTTAGCGCTAGTCTAGTGATAGGAGGTTAGAGTAGAAGCAGTCAGTAGTGAATTATAACTATTTACGTAGTATTCATGGCAAGAACTGACCCCAACAGTGAAAATATTAGGATTTCACCATTTATTGATGGGAGTTAGAGACTGTACCAGTAAAATAAGAGAGTCTAGTTTTAGGAAATAAAGTGACGTAATTGTTGCTCCCATAAATAAATACCAGTACTAGATAATACTACACCAAGATCCCAGTTGGATGCATTTATTATTTACCTCCTAGTTTCAACAAGTCAATGATGAGTGCTGATTCTAACTCACCAAATTTCCTAACCGATTATGCTCACTCTGTGGGGAGGCATGGTAGTGTGAACGGGAGGTAGCTTGGATATTCCTGGTCTTATTCGCTCCTGTTCTGCCCTGTGTGCCTTGGTGCCGTGGTTATGATTGACTCTTTCCTGGTCCTGCTTTGCATCCGTTACTGAATCTCTTTGTGTCCTGGTTCAGTCTTTTCTAGACATGTGCATGGCGAAAAAATTCAGTTCGGTTCGGTTCGATTCTGATTTTTTCGAATTTCGGTTCGGAGCGATTCGAATTCGGAAAAATTTGAATCAATTCGGTTCGGATTTGTTTGGGATTCATTCGGATTCTAATAAATTCGGTTCGGATTTGTTTCGGATTCATTTGGATTCGAATAAATTCGGCTGGATTCGGTTCGATTCGGTTCAGTTCGGAAATTCGGAATTTCGGTAAGTGTTAGGTGGGATTAGACTAGTATTATGTACTGTACATTAGGTGTAACCCATAGCAGAGTGATATAACCTAATATACTGTACAATACTAGTGTAATCCATGGCCATCCGAATCTACCGAATAAATCCGAATAAATCCGAAGTAATTCGGATTTATTCTGTAGATTCGGCACTATTTTAATTCGGAGATTCGATTCGATCCGAATCTCCGAATTTGCCTAATTTGCCGAATTTCCGAATCGAACCGAACCGAATCGCACATGTCTAGTCTTTTCTTCCCTTTTCTTCCACGATTATTACCAGTTTCTTATAGCTCCAGTTCTGCCCTGCATTGTCACTGCTGCTGTCAGTGTTTTGTCATATGACACCTTAAATTCCTCTCACTGTATTGTGTTTTTGGATTGGATGAATAAAGCTATTTGGGCGTGTTACTGAGTGTGGCTTCCAATTGTAGAGGGGGCATTTAGTTACCTACACATTGTAGCATTGTATAATAATACCACCAATGTCAGCTATGCTAGCCAATTGCAATCAGAATGTAAAAATAACGGCTTTTTCATTGCCGGTATTTATAATGCCGGCACCGGGTGGGACAGAATTAACAATCGGGTGGGACACTGGGACAGCACCTCCAACAAACAGGGACAATCACAGTCAAACTGGGGTGTCTGGTAAGTATATATATATATATATATATATATATATATATATATATATATAGTGTGTGTGTATGTTTGTATGTGTGTGTATGTATATATATATATATATATAGTATCTCACAAAAGTGAGTACACCCCTCACATTTTTGTAAATATTTTATTATATCTTTTCATGTGACAACACTGAATAAATGACACTTTGCTACAATGTAAAGTAGTGAGTGTACAGCCTGTATAACAGTGTAAATTTGCTTTACCCTCAAAATAACTCAACACGCAGCTATTAATGTCAAAACCGTTGGCAACAAAAGTGAGTACAGTGGAAATGACCAAATTGGGCCCAATTAGCCATTTTCCCTCCCCATGTCATATGACTCGTTAGTGTTACAAGGTTTCAGGTGTGAATGGGGAGCAGGTGTGTTAAATTTGGTGTTATTGCTCTCACACTGGTCACTGGAAGTTCAACATGGCACCTCATGGCAAAGAACTCTCTGAGGATCTGAAAAAAAAGAATTGTTGCTCTACATAAAAATGGCCTAAGCTATAAGAAGATTGCCAAGACCCTGAGAATGAGCTGCAGCACGGTGGGCAAGACCATACAGCGGTATAGCCGCCGCTATACTAAAGTTATTAACCCCTATTCCCCCGCACCTTAACATCGCAATAATAATACAATAATAAAGATATTAACCCCTATTCTGCTGCCCTCCGACATCGCCGCCACTAAATAAATTTATTAACCCCTAAACCTCTGGCCTCCCACATAACTACCCCTAAATAAACCTATTAAACCCTAAACCGCCAGCCCCCCACATCGCCAAAAATTAAATTAAACTATTAACCCTTAAACCGAACAACCCCTAACTTTAAATAAAAATTACAATATTCCTATCTTAAAATAAATAAAAACCTACCTGTGAAATTAAAAAACCTAAGTTTAAACTTTAAAAATAACTAACATTACTATTATACTAAAATTTTAATAACAAATTAAATTAATTAAATGACACATTAAAAAAAACCTAACCCTATTAAAAAAAAAAAATCTACAATTATAAAAAATAAAAAATACTAAATTAAAAAAAATACAAAAATACTAAAGTACAAAAAATAACAAACACTAAATTACAAAAAAATAACAAACATACGGCTAGATTACGAGTTTTTGTCGGAAAGGCTGTGCGGTGCTAATGAGCCTTTTTTTCTTACCGCTCCCTTAAGCCAACGCTGGTATTACGAGTTTTCTGCAAGCCGGCGTTAGCCTCAGAAAAGTGAGCGTTGAGCAAAATTTAGCTCAACATCTCACCTCAATACCAGCGTTGCTTACGGTAGCGGTTAGCTGGCAAAACGTGCTCGTGCACAATTTCCCCATAGGAAACAATAGGGCTGAGCTGGCTGAAAAAAAAAACTAACACCTGCAAAAAAGCAGCGTTCAGCTCCTAACGCAGCCCCATTGTTTCCTATGGGGAAAGAAAATTTACGTCTGCACCTAACACCCTCACATGAACATTCTCATTTACACGAGTCTAAACACCCCTTACCTTACACTTATTAACCCCTAATCTGCCGCCCCCGCTATCGCTGACACCTACATTATATTATTAACCCCTAATCTGCCTCTCCGGACACCGCCGCCACCTACATTATACTTATGAACACCTAATCTACTGCCCCCAACATCGCCGACACCTACATTATATTTATTAACCCCTAATCTGCCCCCCCAACATCGCGTGCAACTATATTAAATTTATTAACCCCTAATCTTCTGACCCCAACGTCGCCGCTACTATAATAAATTTATTAACCCTTAAACCTAAGTCTAACCCTAAGTCTAACCCCCCCTAACTTAAATATAATTTAAATTAAACAAAATAAATTTAACATAATTAAATAAATTAATCAGTAGCTCTCATCCTATGGGCTGATTTGAATTTCGAAAATCAAAGCCAATAGAAATGCAAGGGACACCATTTTGAAACGGTTCCCTTGCATTGTAATTCAGTGCCGCCGGGATAAATATAGAAGATGCCGTCTGGATGAAGATAGAAGACGCTGCATGGATGAAGACTTCTCGACGCTTGGATGAGGATGGATGTCTGGACTTCCGAAACTGTAAGTGAATCGTCTGGGGTTAGGTTTTTTTAAACTTTTTTTGGGTGGGTTTTTTTTTAGATTAGGGTTTTGGGCATTCTTAATAGAGCTAAATGCCCTTTTAAGGGCAATTAAAAAGAGCTGAATGCCCTTTTAAGGGCAATGCCCATACAAATTCCTTTTTCAGAGCAATGGGTAGCTTAGGTTTTTTTTAGAGTTAGGTTTTTTATTTGGGGGGTTGGTTGGGTGGTGGGTTTTACTGTTGGGGGGTCTTTGTATTTTTTTTTCAGGGAAAAGAGCTGATTTCTTTTGGGCAATGCCCTACAAAAGGCCATTTTAAGGGCTATTGGTAGTTTATTGTAGTCTAGGTTTCTTTTTATTTTGGCGGGGCTTTTTTTATTGTTATAGGGCTATTAGATTAGGTGTAATTGTTTTTATTTTGGATAATTTAGTTTGTTATTTTTCATAATTTAGTGTTTGTTATTTTTTGTACTTTAGTATTTTTTTTATTTTTTGTAACTTAGTATTTTTTAATTTTTTTTATTTGTAGATTTAATTTTTTTAGTAGGGCTAGTTTTTTTATTTGTAATTTAATTTAATTTGTAGTTATTTTAATTTTAGTATAATAGTAATGTTAGTTTAATTTATAGTTTAAACTTAGTTTTTTTTTATTTCACAGGTAAGTTTTTATTTATTTTAAGATAGGGATCTTGTAATTTTAATTTAAAGTTAGGGGGTTGTTAGGTTTAGGGTTTAATATTTTAATTTAGTTTTTGGCGATGTGGGGGCTGGTGGTTTAGGGGTTAATAGGTTTATGTAGTGGTAGTGAAGTGGGAGGCCAGAGGTTTAGGGGTTAATAACTTTATTTAGTGGTAGCGATGTCAGGGAGAAGCGGAATAGGGGTTAATATCTTTATTATAGTGTGGGCGATGTTGGGGTGCAGGGTAATACGGGTTATTAACTTTATTATAATGGCAGCGATGTCAGGATTCAGCGGAATAGGGGTTAATAACTTTATTATAGTGACGGCGATATCAGGAGCGGCAGATTAAGGGTTAATATATTTATTTTGGTGGCGGCAATGTTGGGGGCAACGGATTAGGGGTAAATAAGTTTATGTAGGTGTCGGCGATGTCGGGGGCAGCAGATTAGGGGTGTTTAGTCTAGGGGTTAATGTTAGGGTGTGTAACTTTTTTTTCCCCATGTAACTTTGTAACTTTTTCCCCATAGACATCAATGGGGTTGCGTTAAGGAGCTTTTCATTCCGCGATCGCAGGTGTTAGGTTTTTTTCTAACACTTTCTCCTTATTGGTGTCTATGGGGAAAGTGTGCACTAGCACGTTAAAGCAGCGCTTGTATTTTGTGCGGTATGGAGCTCATCGCCACCATAATGCACGCACAAGGCGGCTTTTCCAAAACTCGTAATGGCAGCGCTATGGAGGGTGAAATAACCCAACTTTTGTTGCGTTCGTTTTGCACCCTCTATAGCATAAAACTTGTAAGCTAGGTGTTAGTTTTTTATATTTATTAAAGGTTTTTTATAGATATATATTCTTTATTGCAATAAAGTAGCTCTAGACTAAATCAGGAATATTCCCTCACACCACTCTCTGTCGAATAATACCGAGTAGTATCAGGGGGGTATCCTACATCTCTCCGTGAAGCAGGTTTCTAGGAATAAAGAACATTTACTCTGTAGATGACAACAGGACTACACCTGCTGGGAGAGAAATACTACGGCGTTGACCATTTTTCCCTGTGGTCCATACAGGTGAGCGGCTAAATATCGCTTGTTTCTTGTCCACCTACTTTTTACTATTTATAGGGCATATCTGCTTTCTATTTATATGCACGTGAGGATATCCGTTCTGAAGGCGCTGTTATCATAACCCTTATATATATATATTATTTTAGTTTTTTTTCATTGAGTTAAAATGTTGCAGTAGATTCAGTCTCAACTGATGAAAATCTTGTCTACAGTATTTATTTTGCAAAACTGTATATGGTTTACATTCTTTCTCGACCTCTTAAATGTATTATGTATATATGTGCACTGCTGAAAACTCTTTTACTAATAAGTTAATAGTAAATAAGTTATTTTGTTGTCATTGTCATTGGGTTAGAAGAAGAAATAAATGTGTAAACAACTTACCACAAGGGGGCATACAATCTGGAGCTTTAAAATCTGTGTAAATAATGAAATACATCCAGTTAGAGGACAGAAAACGTGAGATTCAGATGAGTTGTTCTGTAATTCTGTTACCATGCTATGACTGTACTACTGTTTTAAGATTTATTAATCTGAGCATCTAGTTACATTCATTTCAGATCACTCTCGATGTTGTATGTATTTGCATGAAATAGTTCAAACTAAAGGAATATAGAACCCAAAATTGTTGTTTGATGATTCAGGTAGATCATGTCCTTTTAAACAACTTTCTAATTATTTCTATTATCAATTTTCTTCATTCTCTTGGAATTTTTTGTTGAAAAGCAGGGTCGCATGTTTAGGAGTCGGGCCATTTCTGGAGTATTATTTGTTATCCATTTGCAAGAGCCCTAGGTGACATCACTATTTCCTGCCATAAAGTGCTTAAGATGCCTACCTTGGTGTCTCTTTACCACAGAATATCATGGGAATTAAGCAAATTTGATAATAAAAGTAAATTGGAAACTTTTTTTAAAGGGTATGTGTGAATCACAAAATATATTTTTGGTTTTCATATCCCTTTAAGGCCTGGGACCACTAGTGCTTTTCATCTGTCATCTCACCCAACTTCCCCAAACTGTGCAAGATTTGTGGAGCAACCAGGAGTGCATTTTGCAGTACTGGGGTTGTGCAATACCCTAAGCTGTTTATATACAGTACATACCGAGTGAAGTTGTACTG
The DNA here is from genome assembly GCF_027579735.1 of Bombina bombina. Taxonomy (NCBI): domain Eukaryota; kingdom Metazoa; phylum Chordata; class Amphibia; order Anura; family Bombinatoridae; genus Bombina; species Bombina bombina. The sequence continues at coordinate 237,208,897 of NC_069506.1, forward strand.
ACACATGTGTCTGGGGACCTTAATCTTCTCATAAGCAAACAACAAGGCCTTGGTTTTAACTTTATTGCTAAATCCACACATTAAACACTTCCTGATTGTCAAAAATGGCTTAAAATTTAGATCTAATTTCCAGTGTTTCCACTACACACTTATTTATTGATTTCAGTACCATTTGCAGATATAGCTGAAAAGTATTATTTGTGTGTGTGTGAACATTTATTTTGGAAATGCCATAAAAACTTTTCAAATTACTCCCTGACCAAAAAAATATTATGTGAAAAAAGACCTAAAACCTTGTGTGGGTGGGGGGGGGGGGGGGGCGGGGGTAGGATAAGGGGACAGCAGAATTTTGAGTACCTAGGGCAGCACAAAACCTAAATACGCCACTGGTTAGGAAGAAAATAAAAACATAATTTATGCTTACCTGATAAATTTATTTCTCTTGTGGTGTATCCAGTCCACGGATCATCCATTACTTGTGGGATATTCTCCTTCCCAACAGGAAGTTGCAAGAGGATCACCCACAGCAGAGCTGCTATATAGCTCCTCCCCTAACTGCCATATCCAGTCATTCGACCGAAACAAGCCGAGAAAGGAGAAACCATAGGGTGCAGTGGTGACTGTAGTTTAAATTAAAATTTAGACCTGCCTTAAAAAGACAGAGCGGGCCGTGGACTGGATACACCACAAGAGAAATAAATTTATCAGGTAAGCATAAATTATGTTTTCTCTTGTAAGGTGTATCCAGTCCACGGATCATCCATTACTTGTGGGATACCAATACCAAAGCTAAAGTACACGGATGAAGGGAGGGACAAGGCAGGCTTAAATGGAAGGAACCACTGCCTGTAGAACCTTTCTCCCAAAAATAGCCTCCGAAGAAGCAAAAGTATCAAATTTGTAAAATTTTGAAAATGTATGAAGCGAAGACCAAGTCGCCGCCTTGCAAATCTGTTCAACAGA